>NC_139707.1:45738185-45806860 GCF_964188405.1 Protomyctophum parallelum | reverse complement strand
GAGGGTGAGCTCATACTATAAACTAATAATCATTGTCTGTAGTCTCGGTTTCTTGTTTCTCCGGAGGGTCATACAGTACCACGCATAATTATGTCCTCCCACACGTACTGTATGGCACGCAGCGCACGCACGCTCGTTAAGGCCCCAAACATATTGCCTAAGTCACACTCTTGAGAGATATAGGCCATTATATTAATAAAGGGGAAGTTTTCTGGAACGGCATGCTCCTTTTCAATGAGGACTTAACCCATTCTGACGTGAGATCAGACTGATACGAGGTTTCCACTGGACACACACTGGTCTGATGAACCCATTCTGACCTGAGATCAGATTCTAAAAAAATGTCAGTCGTTCTTCGATTTTCAAAAAATAGCAGACCTACAAGCTCGTAGCGCGCCACTCGGTGGCACGCTATGAGCTTGTAGATCTGCTAAAGCATAACATGATGCTAACACCAAAATGGGTTCCCGTTCAGAATGGATTAAAGGCCATTTTACCAGAGGTGGCCTGCAGTGTCATGAAGAGATGACTTAGGCAAAAATTAAAATGACAGGCCATTATTTGAAGAAGGAGACGTTGATTGATTTGTTAGTCATGAATGTAAACATCACGTCTTACAGTCAGCCATTAATGCTAAAAGGATAACACAAAAAGGTCCCTATAGGCTCCATAGTAGCCTAGCCTCGGTAACCATGGGCTTTCATTTATTTTCATTCGGATTTGGCTCAACAAGGAAAGCCTGCAGGGAAACCATATTGGAAGATTTGGCATAGGGAGCTCACAGGCTGGGCCAGGCTAAGCATTATGTTATGCTTTAGCTATTGAAAAATAGCAGATCTACAAGCTCATAGCGCGCCACCGAGTGGCGCACTACGAGCTTGTAGGTCTGCTATTGTTTTGAAAAATCGAAGAACGACTGACATAGAAACATAGCTTTTTCAGAAAACTGTCAGGATGTTTAGAAGACATTTTTAGAATCTGATCTCAGGTCAGAATGGGTTAAACCACACAGGCTGGGCCAGGCTAAAAGTATAGCCTGACAGCGCGGTGCGGGGTTCGAGTCCCGATCCCGACTGCCTTCGCTGCATTTCACGCCCTGAGCTTACCTGTCTGGTTTGATATCTCTGCTTTTAGACCTGAACTAAATAATTGATCTCTGTAGAAATCTGGCTTTCCCTTCAATGATTGCATTATTGCCGAGTCTTGCACCTACGTATAAGGATATTCTTCTAACCTGTGAGTGCATGTGGGTTGTCTGCTTTGGCATGTCTTTTTCTCCAATCTGAATCCTGAAAAGTAATGTCCACTTCGTAAAGAAATGTTCAGTGAGGTGAAGCCGTGACATGTATAAAACATGTATTTATGTTCTGTACTCGAAAGGTTTTGCAAATCAGCAGTGTAGCGGTGCGAGGGACAACTTCTTGCTTGCAATTAAGAATTTATTTTATTTCCTATACGGTTTAACAATACTAAAAACAGGGGGAAAAGGAGGTGGAACAATTGTTGGCATCAAGTTCAAGGTCAAACCAATCTGAATCTGAAGGCACAGAGTGTCACTTCCTGCTTATAAGCGCTCACAGCATGGGCCCAATCCCACTGATTAGGGATGACACTATAGGACAATCATTGTCCTATTGTCGTCTTTAAAGTGCTATAAACAGTGCAATTCAATTAAAGTGCTATAAACAGTGCAATTCAATTAAGCTATTTCACAAACAATATTCAACAAGCAGTTAAGCAACTGCTATAAAGCTTGAACTTCTGATGCTCATAAATATATGATCAATATGTCCTACGCACTACAATATAGCAGCGTCATCATTCCCTGCCTGGCTCTGTCTCAAGTGTCGATGGGGAAAATGTGAAGTGGCACTTGAGACAGCGTTCAGCCTGCACCATTATCAACGGAACAAATGATGTGTGGCTGGAAGAATGCTGTTGCCGTCACTTAGCCCATTTTGGCCGGGGAACGCCTTTTGGTGTTAGCATTATGTTATGCTTCAGCTATTGAAAAATAGCAGATCTACAAGCTCATAGCGCGCCACCGAGTGGCGCGCTACGAGCTTGTAGGTCTGCTATTTTTGGAAAAATCGAAGAACGACTGACATAGAAACATGGCTTTTTCAGAAAACTGTCAGGATGTAGAAGACTTTTTTTTTTTATGATTCAAATTTGTATTGCTTTTTCAGTTTAGTCACACAAACATTTAAGACAACAATGAAACAAAACTAGACAAGAAAAGAATAAATACATTACACAACGAAATCTTTACAGAAAAGATAAAACAATACAGACAATACAATACAATACCATAAATAAAATAAAATAAAATAAAATAAAATAAAATAAAATAAAATAAAATAAAATAAAATAAAATAAAATAAAATAAAATAAAATAAAATAAAATAATAATAATACTAATAATAAAAAAAAGGAAAAAGAAATGCCATTGCACCTGGGTAATATTAATTTACACTGTATTCAAGGAAACAAGAGAGAAAGGGACATTGCGCTCACGCCACAATGGGATCTCTTTCAGAAGACATTTTTTAGAATCTGATCTCAGGTCAGAACGGGTTAGACTCCTTCCACATGAGGAATCCGCTCAAAGTCACCCTGGAGCTGTGCTTGTAGCTTCGTCGCGGTGCAGGGCATACATCAATCAAAACAATAACTAACTGATTAAAACACGGATTAAAGCAGCCACTGAACCGCCGCGGAACACGGCGAACAGCGTCTGAGACAAAGCCATTCCCTCGGAGGCCTTTTGTACGACGGAGAGATGCAATATAATACTGTAAAATACACGGATTATTATTAGTATGAGATATAAGATGCGATTGCAGAACACACGGATGGAATCGGGACATGAGAAGCTTGTGCTTTCTATGGAATATGGATTGATTGATTGATTGAAAATCAAACATGATGACGCGTTGTAGGCTTGTCAAAAACGCATTGGGTCGACAAAATCAACTATCATAATGATATTTAGACTAAAACTAGACTAAATCTAAAACATTTCTGATGTCCAAAATATGACTAAAACTAAATGTATTCAAAAGACTATGACTAAACCTACTGTAAATACCATACCATACCATCTTTATTTATATAGCACATGTAAATAACAAGTTGTACCAAAGTGGCTTTACAATAAAATAATAAAAAAAACAATAATAAAAACATACAACAACATAAGGTTTCAGCAATTCAGAGAGATAAATGGGTGCCAAACCATTTAAACATTTAAAAACAAAAATGAAATTTGATTTGAAATCAATCCTGTATCGCACATGAAGCCAATGGACGGAGGCTAGTACAGGACTAATAATATGGTCTCGCTTACAGTACGTGTACCTGTAAGCAACCGTGCGGCGGCATTCTGGACTAATGGCTCATACATAGTCTGGATTTTCGGTGGTGAGGTGACCACCGCTCCGGTGGTGAGGTGGCCACCGCTCCGGTGGTGAGCTGGCCACCGCTCCGGTGGTGAGGTGACCACCGCTCCGGTGGTGAGGTGACCACCGCTCGGTGGTGAGGTGACCACCGCTCCGGTGGTGAGGTGACCACCGGAGCTGAAATAACGTTGAGCGGTGGTGCGTAAAAGCAGAGAGAAGGGCTGGAGCGTTGGCGGTGGTTTGCTCTTCACCGCGGCTCGTGACGTCATGTTGTAGTTCGGTGGTCACCTCAGTGACGTCATGTTGTAGTGCGGTGGTCACCTCAGTGACGTCATGTTGTAGTTCGGTGGTCACCTCAGTGACGTCACGTTGTAGTTCGGTGGTCACCTCAGTGACGTCATGTTGTAGTGCGGTGGTCACCTCAGTGACGTCATGTTGTAGTTCGGTGGTCACCTCAGTGATGTCATGTTGTAGTTCGGTGGTCACCTCAGTGACGTCATGTTGTAGTTCGGTGGTCACCTTAGTGACGTCATGTTGTAGTTCTGTGGTCACCTCAGTGACGTCATGTTGTAGTTCGGTGGTCACCTCATTGACGTCATGTTGTAGTTCGGTGGTCACCTTAGTGACGTCATGTTGTAGTTCGGTGGTCACCTCAGTGACGTCATGTTGTAGTTCGGTGGTCACCTTAGTGACGTCATGTTGTAGTTCTGTGGTCACCTCAGTGACGTCATGTTGTAGTTCGGTGGTCACCTCAGTGACGTCATGTTGTAGTGCGGTGGTCACCTCAGTGACGTCATGTTGTAGTTCGGTGGTCACCCCACCACCGAAAATGTATGAGCCTTTACTGTAAGCGAGAAATGGAGGCCTGGTTGACTTTCAGTTCTTCTTTCTAGACTTAAAAAAAAAAACACACACAATAAAATGAACCGTATAGTACACTGCCTCGAAGACATGATTAAGTTTTGGGTCAGACGGGTCGACGCGACAATCAAGGTGAAAATGGAGGATGAGTGGAGAGGAGAGGATTGTGGTGAAACTTCAGTCGGCCGCCCCCGAGACATGATTAACTTTTGGGTCGAAAAAAAGGTAGAAGGTCAAAATGACTCATTACTCATAATTCTGAGGTGGTCCACCGGGCCTGTCAGCTGGAGACGTGTTGGCAGGGCTATACGTGCACTCTGGTGCAACCTGTCAGGTTTAACCCATTTTGGGCAGGAACCCCTTTTGGTGTTTTAAAGCATTCTTTTCTACTTTAGCTGTTGAAAAATAGCAGATCTACAAGCTCATAGCGCAGCACCGAGTGCAGCGCTATGAGCTTGTAGGTCTGCTATTTTGAAAAATCGTGAAAATGTGCCTGCAAATCTTTGAATATATATTTTTACAGAGCGAGTTTTTAACTGAAATCTTTGCTACTAGGAGCGTCCCTGGAACAGCATATTTTAAGATGGGGGTCGACGGCCAATGTCATTAGGTTTTTCATGATTTAGAAGACTTTTTTTTTGTCAGGTCTAAATGGGTTAAGTATATGTTTAATATGTATGTACCGTACATCGATAATAACAGATTAATTCCCCAAATAGTGAAAATAGCCATACAGTATTAAAGCTCAGCTATGTTTTTTTATTTTTTTTACAATTCATCGTAGAAGATTATCGTAGAAGGGCTTTTAAACCCATTAAGACCCGGTTCTACAAATGCCTTCAGTATAGTTTTCACACGGCTAGAAGGCTGTTTCAACCAATCGGATTGCTTCCTCAAAATGACCTGTGGTATAATATACAATAAATCATCAATACTATAGGACCAGTAAAGCTAGAAGACTCCATGCCATTGCGAGATTGCAGACGGGTGCTCTGGTATGGCTCTGTTAACCCCTTGTGGTGTTTCAAACATTGTTATTATTTAGCTATTGAAAAATAGCAGATCTACAAGCTCATAGCGCGCCACCGAGTGGCGCGCTACGAGCTTGTAGGTCTGCTATTTTTGAAAAGTCGTTAAAATGTGGCGCAAATCATTGAATGTATATATTGTTACAAAAGTGAACATTTTAACTCAATTCTTTGCTTCTGGGTTGGGGGGGTCCCTGCTGGAACAACATATTTTCAGATGGGGGGGGGGGGGGGGACGGGGGGGGGGACGGAGGCATATTACATATCATTTTTTGGGGTCCTTGACATGAAATATTGAGAACCACCGATACGGAAACATGAGGTATTTCAGAAAACTGTCAGGATTTAGAAGACATTTTTTTAAATGTCGACGTCAGGCCAAATGGGTTACAGGAGGGAATTGTGTGTGTGTGTGTGTGCGTGTGCGTGCGCGCGTGCGTCTAAAATAGCTTTTGGATTCACTGTTTCATGTAGTACAGCGTGATGTCATCATGGGAAATAGGACCATTCCGTGGGCACACTGTCTGTCTGTTGGTTTCCCCGAGCAGAGCCCCAGTGTGTGGAAGCCAGCCAGCATGCACTCGCTATTCTGTCCAGGAGCTTGTGAAATGAATAAACAGACTTTAACCCATTCTGACCCGAGATCAGATTCATACCAGGTTTCCACTGGACACACACACCGGTCTGATTAAACCCATTCTGACCTGAGATCAGATTCTACAAAAAATGTCGGTCGTTCTTCGATTTTTCAAAAAATAGCAGACCTACAAGCTCGTAGCGCGCCACTCGGTGGCGCGCTATGAGCTTGTAGATCTGCTGTTTTTCGATAGCTAAAGCATAGCATGATGCCAACACCAAAATGGGTTCCCGCGCAAAATGGGTTAACCTCCCTCTGGGGCGTGCACGCACGCGCGCACACACACACACACGTGCACACACACAGTGTGGGCTGCTGGCAGTGGATGGGCCATGGAGATGTCAGTGCATTCACACACAGACCACTGTAATGTGACCAACCACCAATGTCACTTTCCTGCCAGATATACGGAAGCAATTTCCTCTCTCTTGTGTTTTTGTTTTTGCCATATATATATTTTTTTTTCTCTCCCACTACTACTAGGCCTCAGCAGGCATGAGTGGAGCACAAAGTGACTACAGAATATTATTGCCACTAGGCCAGGCCAGGCGTGCTGCAAGTGAATGACAAATTGAGGAGGGGGGTGGGGGGGTGGGAGGGGGAGGGGCTTGCGTCATTGTAAATGCATTTCGAACGGTTGTCGGAGTCGGCGGCGTTTATCACCATAGCGGCAGTGACGAACGTAAGAGAGTTTTACAAATGGAAGGACGCGGTTATACGGTTAGGACGCGGCGTTGGGACGCCAGGAGGCATAAACTTCCAACAACATGCTTTAATTGCATGTGACTAAGTGGCTGCAGTCTTTCACAGGTTTTTTTGGCACAGGGTGTTGGGTTGTGAAAATACCGAGTTGACAATTAACCTATTTTGTGCGGGAACCCCTTTTTGGTGTTAGCATTATGTTTATGCTTTATATAGCTATTGAAAAATAGCAGACCTACAAGCTCGTAAGCTTACGAGCTTGTAGGTCTGCTATTTTTGTTTTAAGAATTTAAGAACGACTGACATATAAACACATATAGCTTTTTTCCAGAAAACTGTCATTTTCAAACAGAATTTTTTTATAGAATCTGATCTCAGGTCAAAATGGGTAAAAAAAAAAAAAAAGGGACAGACTCTTCAAGGTTGGACACTTTAGCCATTTTTTCGGCTAAAGAGAGAAATACCCCCCCCCCCCCCCCCCCCATCACTGCTCCATTATCTCCTATAGAGCTAATGGAGCTGATGGCATGGCTAAAGATAACATGTCCTCCAGGCCCTGCTGTATGCTAAATCCCTTCATCAATGCTCCACACATCAGGTTGTTGGCGACGGGGACCCGGGGTCAGAGACGTGCTAGATTGCAATCTTGGGCCCAATTTGAACAGGGCGGCGGCTTAACCCATTCAGGCCTGACGTCGAAATTAAAATAAATATATATTTTTCTGAAAAACAGATGTTTCTATATGTCGGTGGTTCTCAATATTTCATGTCAAGGACCCCCAAAGATTATCTGTATTTGGCCGTCGATATCCCCATCTGAAAATATGTTGTTCCAGGGACTCGAGAAGCAAAAGATTTGTGTTAAAAACTGAAACTCTAAAAAGAATATATATTCAAAGATTTGAGGCACATTTTCACGATTTTTCTAAAATAGCAGACCTATACAAGCACTCGGTGATGATCTTGTATAGATCTGCTATTTTTCCAACAGCTAAAGCATAACATGATGCTTAAAACACCAAAAGGGGTTCTCCCGCCCAGAATGGCTTAAGCGAGATTACAATCAACAACCTCGTGGCACCAGAAGCATTGGATGGCAAATTAATGATTTGATCCTAAAGCGTGACAAAGGAGTTTATAATACATCGCCGCCCGGCGCCGCCAACCACAGCCCGGTTTATCCCATTCTGAACGGGCACCCATTTTGGTGTTGGCATCATGTTATGCTTTAGCTATTGAAAAATAGCAGATCTACAAGCTCATATCGCGCCACCGAGTGGCGCGCTACGAGCTTGTAGGTCTGCTATTTTTGGAAAAAAATCGAAGAACGACTGACATTTTTTTAAATCTGATCTCAGGTCAGAATGGGTTCGTCAGACCAGCGTGTGTCCAGTGGAAACCTCGTATGAATCTGATCTCGGGTCAGAATGGGTTATTATAGGGAGGGAAGAAGAACTGCAAAAAGAAAATGAGATGGGGGGGTTTTTATCATCATGTCCCTGAATGCCACGCAAGACTTTCATCTTCCATCTTATAGCAGGATATGAAGACAAAGGATGTGACCCAGCCTGGGTGGTGGCGCCGTGCCATGGATCCACATTAACCCGTTCTGACCTGAGATCAGATTCATACGAGGTTTCCACTGGACACGCACTGGTCTGATTAACCCATTCTGACCTGAGATCAGATTCTAGAAATGTCAGTCGCTCTTCGATTTTTCAAAAATAGCAGACCTACAAGCTCGTATCGCGCCACTCGGTGGCGCGATATGAGCTTGTAGATCTGCTATTTTTCAATAGCTAAAGCTTGACATGATGCTGACACGAAAATGGGTGCCCGGTCAGAATGGGTTAACCCGTTCTGACCTGAGATCAGAGTCTAAAAAAATGTCTTATCCTGACAGCTTACCATTCTGACCTGAGATCAGATTAAAAAAAATGTCTTCTACATCCTGACAGTTTTCTGAAAAAAGCTATGTTTCTGTGTCAGTCGTTCTTCAATTTATCAAAAGAAATAGCAGACCTACAAGCTCGTAGCGCGCCACTCGGTGGCGCGCTACGAGCTTGTAGATCTGCTATTTTTCAATAGCTATAAAGCATAACATAATGCTTAAAACACCAAAAGGGGATCTCGCCCCAAAATGGGTTAGGACGCTATGACTGACAGGAGGAGAGGATGTAAATCCTGTGCGCAGATCGCGCGTTCAGCAGCGCCACAGGGACCAGCGCCACGGGGACTATATCGCCTCACCTCGTGCAGCAGCACCACAGGGACCATCACCTCACCTCACCTCGTTGGAATTCATATAGAGCCGCTCTCTCTTGCTCCCCCCATAATATCAGAAGCAGATTAATTTCATTTCAACCCCCCCCCCTGTTCATTTACACTGGTGTTGCGGAACCCGGGACATGCACCTTTTCCTCTGTTTAACCCATTCTGACCTGAGATCAGATTCATACGCGGTTTCCACTGGACACACACTGGTTCTGATTAACCCATTCTGACCTGAGATCAGATTCTATAAAAATGTCAGTCGTTATTTGATTTTTCAAAAATAGCAGACCTACAAGCTCGTAGCGCGCCACTCGGTGGCGCGCTATGAGCTTGTGGATCTGCTATTTTTCAATAGCTATAAAGCACGACATGATGCCGACACCAAAATGGGTGCCCGTTCAGAATGGGTTAACAATCGCGCCCCATGTGTGCTCGGGGAGAGAGGAGGAGGCGCCGCCGTGGACTCTGAGCTGCGACCAGGAAATCAGCTTATACGGCTGGTAATTACTCTGCCCGTTCGGTCGGTCGGCGGTCGATGATTGAAGCCATTTCTTCATCAAAATACCACCGGCTGTATGGCTCACCATGTTGATGCTATATAGACTTCATGCCTCCCCCCCCCCCCCCCCCCCCCCCCATTCCTCATTCCTGTATTGGCTTAACCCATTCTGACCTGAGATCAGATTCTAATAATGTCAGTCGCTCTTCAATTCTTCAAAAATAGCAGACCTACAAGCTCGTAGCGCGCCACTCGGTGGCGCGCTATGAGCTTGTAGGTCTGCTATTTTCCAATAGCTAAAGCATAACATGATGCCGACACCAAAATGGGTGCCCGTTCAGAATGGGTTAACCCTTTCTGACCTGGGAACGATTCTACTAAATGTCTTCTAAAATCCTGACAGTTTTCTGAAAAACCTCTATGTTTCTATGTCAGTGGTGCTCAAACTATTTCATGTCAAGGACCCCCAAAAAATATTTATTTGGCCAAGGTTGGCTAAAATAGGTTGTTGTTGGTCCAGGAACACCCCCAGAAGCAAAGATTTGAGTTAAAAATGTTCACTCTGAAAGAATATATATTCCACATTTTCACGATTTTTCAAAAATAGCAGACCTACAAGCTCGTATCGCGCCACTCGGTGGCGCGCTACGAGCTTGTAGATCTGCTATTTTTCAATAGCTAAAGTATAACATGATGCTAAGTTAAAACACCAAAAGGGGTTCCCGCCCAGAGTGACTTAACTATGTATGTCATCCCACTTAGCGGTTGTGAAACCTCATCTCCTGCGAACGCACATTCTCCTCTCGACAGAAAAAAAAACACAACCTCTCTGTGACAGAGATGTCAAAGCCGCTGATTAGCTGCGTGTATAACTGTGTCTTTGTCTGTGAGCCAAGGCCATTATTGTGAGTAATAAAAGAGCCCGTTGAACAATGTCAGCTTTTTCTGTCCCGCAGGTGTCTCTCACGTTCTCTCTCCCCCCTTCTCTGCAAAGAATCATTAACCCATTCTGAACGGGAACCCATTTTGGTGTTAGCATTACGTTATGCTTTAGCTATTGAAAAATAGCAGATCTACAAGCTCATAGCGCGCCACGAGCTTGTAGGTCTGCTATTTTTGGAAAAATCGACATAGACATAGAAACATAAGCTTTTTCAGAAAACTGTCAGGACGTAGAAGACATTTTTAGAATCTGATCTCGGGTCAGAATTGGTTAAATTTATGCAAATGACATTGTCACCCCTTGGAACATGCAAATGTGCTCCTCCTGGCGTGGTGCTTTGCATTAGATGAGAGTTGAGAGGGGGGGGGGGGGGGGGGGGAGCGGCGGTGCCTTAGCATTTAGCAACAACTTCCTCTGCCATGCACGGCTGTGGTTTGTTGACGAGGTCTGTAACAAGTAAGACGCGCAAACGCGGCAAGCGAACGCAGCTCGCAATAACAACAATTGGAATAAATTACATACTTTTTTAAGGTTTTCTTTTTAAAGTTCTCTTTTTTGTGTTTTTTTAAGATTTTATTTTTAAGTTAAGTTTTTTGAAGTTAAGTGTTTTTAAAGTTTTTTTTTAAGTTAAGTTTTTTTGTTTTTTAAGTTTTTAAGATTTTATTTTTAAGTTAAGTTTTTTTAAAGTTAAGTTGTGTGTGTGTGTGTGTGTGTGTGTGTGTGTGTGTGTGTGTGTGTGTGTGTGTGTGTGTGTGTGTGTGTGTGTGTGTGTGTGTGTGTGTGTGTGTGTGTGTGTGTGTGTGTGTGTGTGTGTGTGTGTGTGTGTGTGTGTGTGTGTGTGATTCATACGAGGTTTCCACTGGACACACACTGGTCTGATTAAACCCATTCTGACCTGAGATCAGATTCTAAAAAAATGTCAGTCGTTCTTCGATTTTTCAAAAATAGCAGATCCACAAGCTCGAGTGGCGCGCTATGAGCTTGTAGGTCTGCTATTTTTCAATAGCTAAAGCACGACATGATGCTAACACCAAAATGGGTTCCCGTTCAGAATGGGCTAGAGGACTCTGCTTCCTTGTGTATGGACTCAGAAACCTGAACAAAATGTATATATATATATATATATATATATATATATATATATATATATATATATATTATATATCTGGTTTAACACCCGCATTAATTTCTACTTGCAAAAAATAGATTTTAACCTTACTACTACTTTGTACTACTAGGACTAAGACTAATTTTTTTTTTTTAATAAAAAAATAAAGTTTGATGAAACAATTATAATAATTATATAATAATTATATAAATTAATAATTTACATTTTGGGGATATCTTTCACAATAATGAATAAAACATGTTATAGACATTCTAATGATCACAAAAAAACATGTTCAGTCCAGACATTTTTTATTTGTGTGAATTTCAGCCTCTGTGGGGGGTATTCATATGCAAATATCATGACCAATGGCATTGAAATGGCATTGCAATGAACATCACTGATGACGTTTAGGTGAAAAAAGAACAGAAAAAAATAATAATAATTTAGTAATTAAATAAAATAAAATTGTTTCTAAAAAGCAACTCTGGGTCTTAGAGGGTTAACAGGTTAACAAACACTTTTACCCAATCAGATAACTCTTATCTCCAAATCATTGTGTTGTTGCTCTACAGCGATGCTCATCAAACAGGAGGCGTTTGGAGAGCAGGGGAAATCGATCGTTATCAAAGTAAATGAAGGCCGTTTACTTTGATAATGATTTAAGGGGGGGATGTTTCGGGGATGGGCATTTTGGCATAATAAGGTGAATGTGAATGCTGTCATTTGGAATCGGCCATGGCTCATGTGTACAATATGTCAACATACACGTACCATATGGCCGATAGATAGGCCATTAAGATATTATGGGACCTGCTTAATGATCTAATTAATTACAGGCTTTGTCATTCATGAATCGAAATGTATCATATGTTTAATCGCATAATCAATCGTTTAACCTGAGAAGCAATGATCATTTTACACATCAAATTACTGAAAATGGCCAATTCTAAACGTCCCCGGTCACCTTGGCTTGAACACCCACTGTCCTTTAGCCCCCAAACCGGGGGAAGCATCCGTGTCGTTTTTAGATGTTAGCGTTGGCTATTTTCTTTTTTTAAACGGCAGATCTACAAGCTCGCAAGCGAGTCAATTTGTGCCGCGCTGCAAGCTTGTACATCTGCTATTTTGGAAAAAAAAATTCCGAAAAATATTTCTGAGAGGGTGAGAACTGCCGCTTTAGAAGGGCATTTCGTGGGGTGTATACTTAGTTTAGACTAGTCACTGGTTAGACATGGGTTAAGGTTAGGTTTAGGTGTGCTGCCCCGTGGGAGGTTAGGTTTAGGGTGAGGTTTAAGGTTAGGTTTAGGTGTGCTGCCCCATGGGAGGTTAGGTTTAGGGTGAGGCGGTCTCGGTCTCAACGGGTTAGGCCAAATTGGCCCCTGTTTGTTCTCTTGTCCTTCCTAGCCGTGTTTTACACCAGCCCTGCAGCGTATCAGTCCATTCCACCCTGGCTGTGTGCTCCTTGCCGTGTTTTCCACTATAGCCCTGCAGCGTATCAGTCCATTCCACCCTGGCTGTGTGCTCCTTGCCGTGTTTTCCACTATAGCCCTGCAGCGTATCAGTCCATTCCACCCTGGCTGTGTGCTCCTTGCCGTGTTTTCCACTATAGCCCTGCAGCGTATCAGTCCATTCCACCCTGGCTGTGTGCTCCTTGCCGTGTTTTCCACTATAGCCCTGCAGCGTATCAGTCCATTCCACCCTGGCTGTGCCTCCGTGCTCCACAGCCCCGGTCAGCCTGCAGTGGTTTGGCCACACATAATGTATTTACAACCACAGTGTTGACGCCTCCAGTGAAGCTCCGCTGTGGAGCCACCCGCTGCACACTACAGCCCCCGAGACCAGACAGTCTCTCTCTCTCTCTCTCTCTCTCTGTCTCTCTCTCTCTCTCTCTCTGTGTGTCTTCATCTCTCTCACTGCGGTCCAGATCTGTAGGGTCTATAACCCATTTAGGCCTCGAAATTAAAAAAAATAAAAGTTCGCTCTGAAAGAATATATATATATATATATTCAAAGATTTGTGCCGCATTTTCACGATTTTTGAGTGGTGCAACCACTCCAAGGAACAGCAATTAATGTCCGTGTTCACCTATGTGTGTTGGTTCACTATACGTATGTGTTCATGAGCACCAGTATGACTGACTACCAGTAGGGGCGCTGTTGTGCCAGAAACAGAGAGAGAGATAGTATTAGTGCTGCACTGTTACCTGCTAATGAGAGAGAGAGAGAGAGAGAGAGGAGAGGAGGGAGAGGGGATTTGCACCCTTAGTTCACACAGGTGTGATTTTTCAAAAAATAACAGACCTACAAGCTCGTAGCGCGCCACTCGGTGGCGCGCTATGAGCTTGTAGATCTGCTATTTTTTTTCAATAGCTAAAATATAACATAATGCTTAGTTAAAACACCAAAAGGCGGTTCCCGCCCGTCCTGAATGGGATAAGCAGAGGAGGAGCAACGGCGTCCATCCAGAGGGGGCTTTTCGGGGTCTTGGCTGAGGCGGGCGGATGGAAGCCAGCCAGCCAGCCAGCCGGTCCCCCCAGCCCCCCGTCCCCCCGCCCCATATCCCACCATACCCCCAATCTGAGCTCTTTAAAATGGGATAAGTCGTCGTGCTTTTATACTGGCTTCTCTTTTGGAAGACGCAGTTCAGTTTGCTCCTTAGCACTTACCCTAACCCCTTAGATAGAATTTCTGTTGGCTTAGATAGCATTTGACTTAGACTTATAGCATGTTATGTAGACAGCACTATAATTGTATTGTATATAGTCATAGCACGCCATAGTACATATGTATAGCATAGTAGTGAATATGTATAGTTTATTATGTATAGTGTATGTATAGTTTCATCATATAGATATTCCACTGTTACCTTCTTAGCTTACGCATGTTTCATGATAAATGCTTTTATGTGATGTATTCCCATGCTTTTGTTCTTGCCTAAATGTAAGTCGCTCTGGATTAAGAGCGTCTGCTAAATGCCTAAATTGTAAATTGTAAATTGCTCCGCACTTATCTGTGGTTGAGCAGGACATGAAGGGTCCGTTGAGGAATTGAAGAGGGAGAGGGGGGGGGGGGGGGGGGGGGGGCAGAATTAGCCAGCTAGTAAAAAAGAGGCATAAATGATTCTGTTGTAGCTTATTTGACATACAGAGAGAGGGAGAGAGAGAGGGGGCCACTTACTTGTTTATCAGATTCTGCTCAGGAATGGAGGTCATTAGGAGAAAAAAAAAAGCTGAAAATACTTGGGGATGATTAACACATTCCGACCTGAGATCAGATTCATACAAGGTTTTCCACTGGACACACACTGTTCTGATCAACCCATTCTGACCTGAGATCAGATTCTAGAAAATGTCAGACGTTCTTTGATTTTTCTAAAAATAGCAGACCTACAAGCTCGTATCGCGCTATGAGCTTGTAGATCTGCTATTTTTCAATAGCTAAAGCATAGCGTGATGCCGACACCAAAATGGGTTCCCGTTCAGAATGGGTTAAATACTAGGCCAATCTATGAAGCGTTGCTCACGTACGGGGTTATTCCGCGGAGGGTAGCGCAGGCCCATTTTAACCCATTCTGACCGGGCACCCATTTTGGTGTCGGCATCATGTTATGCTTTAGCTATTTAAAAATAGCAGATCTACAAGCTCATATCGCGCCACCGAGTGGCGCGATTCGAGCTTGTAGGTCTGCTATTTTTGACTGACATTTTTAGAATCTGATCTCAGGTCAGAATGGGTTCATCAGACCAGTGTGTGTCCGGCGGAAACCTCGTATGAATCTGATCTCAGGTCAGAATGGGTTAAGTTAAAAAGCCTTTCATTACTTGTGCCAGCGGGGAAATTACAACAACTGTGTATCGCTAATGGAATAGTCTTTGCATCAGTGCATCATTAGGTCTGCTTCTTTGAGCCGCTCCCCACTCTACTGCAGTTCCCTGGACCTTTGAGGCAGTCACTTAATTATCCCATTCTGACCTGAGATCAGATTCTGAAAAAATGTCTTCTATATCGGGACAGTTTTCTGAAAAAGCTATGTTTCTATGTCAGTCGTCCTTCGATTTTTCCAAAAATAGCAGACCTACGAGCTCGTATCGCGCCACTCGGTGGCGCGCTACGAGCTTGTAGATCTGCTATTTTTCAATAGCTAAATTATAACGTAATGTTTAAAACACTAAAAGGGTTTCCCCGCCCAAAATGGATTAATAAAGCAAGAAATACCTTAACAGTATTATGCTCAGCTCTGAGCTTCAATAAAAGTAAATAAAAACAATAACACAAACAGTTTGACTTAAATCCAGTTCGGCACTAAAGGGTTTGGGAGACCCCGCGGAACTGGTTCTGTTAGTGCCCGGTGTCAGACCCACGGTTGTCGCCTTTTTATTTTTTATATTTTTTATGGAGGGACAGACAGTAGGCTGACAGGAAATGGGGGAGAGAGATGGGGGGGGGGGAGACATGCAGTAAAACACTGCCAGACTGGATTACCAGCCAAGGTGCCTGGACCGCTGAGCCACGGCCCAGGCCAACCTTAACGTGGATTCATCCAATGTGTATACGTTCAATATTTACTTTGTGCACAGTCCCTAATTTAAATTAAATAATATCTCAGGTCCCTTCGTTGCAAAACCTCTCAAATGTCAACGACAAGCTCAACCGCTCAACCGTTGGACGCAGTGGTGCGCATCGATGTGTATGAAGGAAAGGAGTTTTATTAAGCACTGTGTCGTGTATGATTTTGTTGTGTTGCAGTTTCAACCCTTTTGAAGCCACAAACTACAGACGACGTCTCCAGAGTCGTGGGTTGAAGAAAGGCGTTTATCTTGACTGTCGAGTCATACTATATCCATCCAGTGGTGCAGTGAGAACAGTACAGCAGCAGAGACAAGGGTTTCAGCACCATGGACAGCGCCCTCCCTCTGTCTGGGGAGTTCAGCACCATGGACAGCGCCCTCCCTCTGCCTGGGGGATCCAGCACCATGGACAGTGCCCTCCCTCTGCCTGGGGGATTCAGCACCATGGACAGTGCCCAACTCACTGAGGGAAGGGTTTCAGCACCATGGACAGAGCCCTCCCTCTGCCTGGGGGGGGTTCAGCCAGGGACAACTCACTGAGGGAAGGTATGTGCCATTCCATTTACCCATTCAGCTTGACGCGATGACACCTGTGCCCTTTAATTTACTCGTCCAGCTTGATGCGCTGGCACCTGGCGCTCCGACTAACTATATAGCTGACAAGCTGCGCTGAGTCTGTGCCGGTCAAGCTATACCGCTATACACAACGCCCTCGCTCTGTCTCAGTCTTCCATGGCTCTCTCCTCGTTGCATAGATAGACGTGTGCTCAGGGAGGGTCACGCGGTATATATGCAAGAACACTTTATAGCCTACACTTTTCCTCCACATGCGTTGCCAACAAATGCCACTTTGGCTTTTTGCAAACCTCTGTATCCTGCTGTGTGTTGATTTGGACCATCATCCACGCGGTGGAGAATTCATTGCACTGTAAACGGTGTGGAAAGAGGTTCGTTGTTGCGTATCACAGAAAGTATGGCAAGTATGTTTTCTGCTTGAACTTGTAGGTCTGCTATATTTCTGCTACTTTAGTGTGACACTAAGTGTGACGAAGTAGATGAATTAATTTATGGATGACCATAAAAGTGAAGTAAGTATGGAGGAGAGAAGAGGTTTCTGCCCAACTAGCAACAATAAAGAAAACAGCATTCTAAGTGCCTATATATACTGTACACTCCTTATATCTCAGGCTATAGACGTTTGTGTATATTCTTACTGTACCGACAAACGCATCCAGCTGGCACTGTGTGAAAAGACAAAATATGACTCTAATGTTGTATTTCGTCCGACTGAGTTATTTGGTCTAAAGGGATGTTTTAACCCATTCTGACCTGAGATCAGATTCATACGAGGTTTCCGACGGACACACACTGGTCTGAAGAACCCATTCTGACCTGAGATCAGATTCTAAAAATGTCAGTCGCTCTTCGATTTTTTTCAAAAATAGCAGACCTACAAGCTCGTATCGCGCCACTCGGTGGCGCGATACGAGCTTGTAGATCTGCTATTTTTAAATAGCTGAAGCATAACATGATGCTGACACCAAAATGGGTGCCCGTTCAGAATGGGTTAAATGATAGTTTGGTAAACTGAAATGAACAAGAGAGAACTATAAAAAGTGCCCTTCTGGGCACAGGTCTCCACCAGGATAGGAATGTAGGACATTGCAGCTTGCCTTCATCTGGTGGTTGGATAAAAGGGCAACAAAAGTAAATTATCCACAGATCCGTGCAGTTAGAGGTAAAAACACTTTTCGGCCAGTTATAGCGCCACCTTGAGGCTGAGTTGAAATTGTTCATGTGGCATTTCGTCCTCGGCCTAGTGGGAATGTGGGTGCACAATTTCACGGAAATCACGCGGTGTGTTCATGATTTGCAGCATTTTGTTTGAAACTGAGCACTCCTGTGAACTTTGGAAGCCAATCTTAACCAATCAGGATGGAGTCTGAGGAATCTGAAAGACTGGTTTCGTTGAATGGCTCTAGAGAGACTGTGTACCAATTTGCGCGATGTTTGGACAAAATCTGTAGGTGTACTGTGCAAAAACTTGTTTTGCACAAAGCGGCCTCCTGGTGGCGCTATAACAGGCCGTTCTGGAAAGTTTGGGGCAGAGGTTCATCGTTGGCATCCAGGGAGTGTGTGTGTGTGTGTGTGTGTGTGCCACCGAGTGGCGCGCTACGAGCTTGTAGGTCTGCTATTTTTGAAAAATCGAAGAACGACTGACATTTTTTAGAATCTGATCTCAGGTCAGAATGGGTTGATCAGACCAGTGTGTGTCCAGTGGAAACCTCGTATGAATCTGATCTCAGGTCAGAATGGGTTAATAGACGGTGATATACAGGTGTGATGGTTGGAAAGTTTAACAGGAGTTTCCTGTAATGTACACATCCGTACAGTATGCCATGATTTTTGCACAGTAAGAAGAAGAATGATGCCCATCTCTATGTGGTCGTCAGGGTAAGAAGTAGGGCTGTGAATCTTTAGGTGTCCCACGATTCGATTCGATTCGATTCGATTCTTGGGGTGACGATTCGATTCAAAAACGATCATTTCGATTTTTCCGATTCTCGATTCAAAAAAGATTTTTTTCAGATTCTAAAGCAGTTTTTTATTCTTATTAAAAACAATTAAATAGAATTTTAGCATGATCTACTCCAGTCTTCTGGCATGAAAGCAGAGTACATTTAGTAAAAAGCTTGTATAATTGTAAAGGTTTTATCAACTGAATGATTTAAACACACAAAGGTTAAATCCAAGAGTAAGAACATGTCTCATTTATTATAGCTTGCACAAATTTGAACCAGTACAAAAGTTACAAAATCTCTTCTCACTCAATACCAGAACAATACATTAGTATTAAAACAGGTGTAAAATAAATACAATTGGCAGGCTTAGCTTAGCTGGTAGTAAATGCACTATGCAGAAAACCAGGCCATAATGCAATGCAAAATCGATTTTTTTCTTTTTTTGCACAAATGTACCTGTCAGGTACATTTGTGCAATTTTTGGAAAATGAGAATCGATTCTGAATCGAACGGCATTAGAATCGCGATTCTAACTCGAATCGATTTTTTTTGACAGCCCTAGTAAGAAGTGTACAGTGCATGTTATTTCAACCAACACAGGAATGCAACATGTATACAGTTCATGCATTCGCCAGTCTAGATTCCATCATGAAAATGGCTTCAAAACTATGACTCACTGTTCTTATATAAGGCCTCGGAGAGAAAAAAGGTTTAATTAAACAATATTAACAACAAACAACTAAATCTGAGGTACTGTATCATGAGTGAACATTTTGGGTATAATGCGGAAAGATATTTTGGACGCGCAGCGATCAATATAAATGGATCGCAAATAAGACACCTGCCCTTTAACCCATTCTATACGGGAACCCATTTTGGTGTTAGCATCATGTTATGCTTTAGCTATTGAAAAATAGCAGATCTACAAGCTCATAGCGTGCCACCGAGTGGCGCGCTACGAGCTTGTAGGTCTGCTATTTTTGAAAATCGACATTTTTTTAATCTGATCTCAGGTCAGAATGGGTTGATCAGACCAGTGTGTGTCCAGTGGAAACCTCGTATGAATCTGATCTCAGGTCAGAATGGGTTAAAACAAACAATAGCCCCCAATTGTTTAATCAATCTCGGATGCCTATGATGTATGCGTGGACACGTGCGTGTGTGTGTGTGTGTGTGTGTGGACACGTGCGTGTGTGTGTGTGCTTAATGAAAATAGTGAAAATAATAATTTCATATTATCGGAGAGGCGAGGAAAAGTACTTGCATTTTTTTTTCTTTCCAAGTCGGATGATGAAAATACCAAACGACCTCCATTAGAGAATGTCAGGCCGAGAGAGGATCCATCTTCTCCATGCCTGATACGATCATCTCCAGCTTATAGGTCAAACTGCAGAATATGACCCGCGGTCTTATCCCATTCTGGGCGGGAACCCATTTTGGTGTTTTAAAACATTGTTATAATTTAGCTATTGAAAAATAGCAGATCTACAAGCTCATAGCGCGCCACCGAGTGGCGCGCTACGAGCTTGTAGGTCTGCTATTTTTTGAAAATTCGTAAAAAAAAAGTGGCGCAAATCTTTGAATATATATTCGTTCAAAGTGAATTAAGCAATATTACACGAGAGGGTGTGGTTCAACGTGATTATTGCCACGACAGGGACGCGGTCAGGAACGAGACGGAGTGGAGTTCCGCAAGCATCACTGAAGTGGCAATAATCACGTTAAACCACACCATCGAGTGTAATATTGCAATTCTACAACAGTTACCCTTAAAACTCAGAAAATCGCTGAAAGAATATATATTTTTAATGACAGATGTAGTCACTACGACCACAAATGTCCCAAGAAACTAGCTATAGCCTATAGCCACCGAGTTTGCTATAGCGCTCTGGGAGAACAGAGCGGCTGAATTATTTGTTTTGATTAGGTGGTGAACGGTGCTGGTTTAACCCACGGCTATATAAGGCTGTTTCAACCAATCAGATTGCTTCCTCGAAACGAAACGACCTGTGGTAGAATGTTTTTTTTAACTCTGGTCTAAATGGGTTATTGTCCACCATATATCATCTGCACCAGTGAGTATCCAACTGTACTCTCCATTTCTCTCCCATCCACCCCTCCGACCGACCGACCGCCCGAACCGCCCTGCACTAGCCCGGAGGCAGTGCAGTAAATTAGAGTGCTTTCATGAAAACCTGATTACCCAGAGAGTGATCGCAATATAGTCTTTGAAATGAAAGGTTTGTGAATGTCCTCCTCGGGCCCTTATAGCTTCTATACAGATGTTCTCGGGGTTGTAACACTGGTGTTATATCGAGAAACACACACACACACACACACACACACACACACACACACACACACACACACACACACACACACACACACACACACACAGTGACACTTGTTGTTCTGATCAAGATACAAAAAAGTTACAAAAAACAGACCGGCGTTTTATCGAAAATGATGGTGATATTGAGTATAAAATATGCAGTATTTCAATTTTTTTATTATTGGTATCGGTCGTGTATGTATTTAATGTGTTTTGCATTGACTTAAATGACAATTAATCGTCAAATAAAATGTCTTAACACATTGATTGCTAACTTTTGAAATTCTACTCAGGATTGCTTCTGCTAAGCGATTAACATTGGACTTTTTAACTTTTTAGGGGCCCACAGCGAGGGGCCTCTTATAGCACATCGCACATTGCATAAATCAAAAGGAAGCCAAACTAGTCCACTTCAATTTAAAAAAAAATATATGATTCTACCATCTTCCTGCTTTTCACTGCACGCTGCTCTTTTGAAAAAACAGCAGAGATATGGAAGGTTGAAGTTGACAGACATTGACAGACAGATATAAAAATGAACACAAATAATATCATATACATACTACACACTGAATGAAAGCCCTGAATGTCTACTTTTAGGAGGAAAACAAATACACATGGTCCCATGTATAGTTTGTCAGTAATTGGCTGTTGAATGCAGCTTGCGCCCACCAGAGAGGATTTCAGAAAATGCATGGACCTGAAGAACCATTATTCACAAAATAAGGCCTATAGCGACATGTACATACTATATACCGTATGAAACAGAAGACTCTCTGCTTTCATAAGAAAAATACTTCTACTGTAATAATAATACAAATCACACCCCTGTGAAGTGAGCAGTGCAATGTTGTGCAACATTACATGTACATGTCGCTATAGGCCTTATTTTGTGAATAATGGTTCTTCAGGTCCATGCATTTTCTGAAATCCTCAGAGTATTTTAGACAAGACAAGGAACTGACAACTAAATATTCACAAAATAAGGCCTATACATACTATATACCGTATGAAACAGAAGACTCTCTGCTTTCATAAGAAAAATACTTCTACTGTAATAATAATGAAAATCACACCCCTGTGAAGTGAGCAGTGCAATGTTGCACTGCTCACTTCACAACATTGCACTGCTCACTTCACATGGGTGTGATTTTTATTATTATTACAGTATTAGTTTTTTTCTTATGAAAGCAGAGAGTCTTCTGTTTCATACGGTATATAGTATGTACATGTCGCTATATGCCTTATTTTGTGAATAATAGTTCTATAGGTCCATGCTTTCTCTAATCAGACCAGTGTGTGTCCAGTGGAAACCTCGTATGAATCTGATCTCAGGTCAGAATGGGCTAAAGTTCTCTCTGAAAAAGAGAATTTTATAAATGAAATGGATTCAATAGTCTAGTATTGACAAACAGTATATGGGATATGTGTATTTTATTTGTTTTCCTCCTAAAATTAGACATTTAGGGCTTTCATTCAGTGTGTAGTATGTATATGATAATTTATTTATGTTTATATCTGCCTGTCATGATAACGTCATGATGATGATGATTCTATGCACATATGTGATCATTGTCTCAGTAAACAAAATCAACAGATCGTTTGATAGCATAACAGTGACTTGAGAGGTTGACATGTCTGGACATGAACCACAGGAGCGACTCAACTCGCAGTGGGGGGGGGGGGGTTCCACGACATGTCTGGACATGAACCACAGGAGCGATAAGCGTAGCCCGGCTGGCTGTGATTTCGACAAAATGACAGACAACACGATGGCTTCCGCAGCTTAGGATTGTATTAGTTATCCATTACAAACGGGTCGATTACGTCCCAGACGCCTTATCACTGCAATTGGCTGGCGAAGGCGCTATGGCGATTATGGTGATCAACTGCCGAGAATCTTTTTTCCGAGAATGAGAGTAGCATTGCAAACTGCAAAACGATCGATCGCAACTCGCAGTGTGGGGGGGGTTCCACGGTGTGATATCTGCTAGCCTAGTATACTGCTTCTTTGTCCAAACATGGCTGACGCGACGGCGAAAAAAAGACAGTTGGTCAGATGTATACTGCTTCTCCTATGGCGGTCCTTCGAGAATACGTCATTCGTTTCGCGTATACCTGTCCGTGTGCGTGAAATGGCGATCGACCGTTGGAGATTATTCTTGGTTTATATACGGGTTTATATTTCCGAGAATGAGGCGGCAGACCGGTGAGTTGTCGTTGGAAAGAATTAGAGAGGGCTGTGTCGAGTGGATCTGTGTGAATGAGTGGGGGGGGGGAGAAACTGTAATGCGATGGAGAGATGCCTCGGGAGAAACCATGTAGAAACAGGAGGGGAAGGGTAATCGAGTGTATTCACAAATTTCACACACACTAGAAAATGGGTAGCTCCATTTTAGATCCCCTGATCTGCGTTGGTCTATGCCGTGTGCAGGACGGCGATGCCGCCTCCCCAGTACGTCGTAATGGATACGGCATGCCTGGAATGTGGTTAGACCAGGCCTCTTTTCAGGAGGTGGGGGGCTTTAAACTCCCGGATCTCACAGCGGATCTTTCTGGAGATGATCAGTGTTACATTATGTGTTGTCCGGGCGTCAGAGAAGTTGATGTACAGTATACAGTAAAAACACCAATAAAACGCTTTAGAGCGTGATGCGCAGACGGCGCTCGAGATTAATAAAACGCTTTAGAGCGTTTTGCGCAATCGATGAGTTAAAGCGATTGTGACATTAAAAAAAAGGTTTTGGAATTGTTCTTGTTTTTTTTTAGGTTTTCTAATCTCAATTGCACCCAAAAAACATGAACTTTTAACATTCATTAGATTTTCTGTGATCTGGGGTTTTCTGGCTCAAACAGGTGCTCTGATTTGCCGGCAGTAAGTGACATCACTTACGGCAAATCCCATATATGTCAATGGGATTTGCCAGCAGATATCACTGTTTCACTGTGTTGCCTGTTTTCATTGTAGCTCAAAAGGCCCCAAAAAAAACCCCAAAGAAAACTTCAGACCACAGAAAATCCACTGAATGTTCAAAGTTCAGGTTTTTTGGGTGTAATTGAGGTCATAAAACCTAAAAGAAAAAAGAAAAAGAAAAGAAAATGAATGTCATAAAACCTTTAATGGTGACAGCTAGGCCTGGTGAGCAGGAGGTGAGCAGGAGATTTAACCCGTTAAGACCTGGTGCCGATTCTACAAATGTCTTCTAAATCCTAACAGTATGTTCCTGTAATTGTGTCAGTGGTGCTCAAACGTTTTCATGTCTAGGACCCCCAAAATATATATCCCATTCTGACCTGAGATCAGATTCATACGAGGTTTCCACTGGACACACACGGGGTCTGATTAACCCATTCTGACCTGAGATCAGATTCTAAAAAAAAAAAAGTCGTTCTTCGATTTTTCAAAAATAGCAGACCTACAAGCTCGTAGCGCGCCACCGAGTGGCGCGCTACAAGCTTGTAGGTCTGCTATTTTTGTGAGCTTAAAGCATAACATGATGCCGACACCAAAATGGGTGCCCGGTCAGAATGGGATATATATGTATTTTGCCACCAACCCCACGTCTCAAACTATTTAGTTCTAGTTACCCCAGAAGCAAAGACTTGAGTTTAAAATGTTAACTATAAAAATAATATATATAGTTGGGCGGGAACGCCTTTTGGTGTTTTAACCAAGCATTATGTTATACTTTAGCTATTGAAAAACAGCAGATCTACAAGCTCGTAGCTTGTAGGTCTGCTAATTTTGAAAAAAAATCGTACATTTTTTCGACGTCAGGCCCTAAATGGTTTAAAATAAACGACACAGATGCTTTCCCGGTTCCAGCGGGTTAACTTATATCCGCCTGACCTCAGTCGCTGCAGCGCCGCATATCATATCCGAGAGGATCTGAATATCCGACAGCTCTCATGCAAGAGAATCATCATAACGGAAGCATTATATGCGCTTAGGCGTGACCTTTGACACGACAGATGTTAATATCGTTCTCTGAGCCAATTCCATGCGCAAAAAACCTCAGAATGAATTACACGTGAATTCTCAAGGTCGCTCGCGGTGGAACGCTGCATACCCGCTCTGTGTCGAAAGGCCTCTGGCGGATTTGATCCTTTAAACCATGAGGAAAAAACCCTTGAGTTGTGCTCGGGCAGAGGGTCCCATAACGCTGGGCCTGTCACAGAGTCCAGGGGCGTCTTGGGATTGTGTGACAACCGTACATTATTATTGCAACACATACTGTACTATACTGCATACGCTTACGCAACTGTGCACTCAATTCCCCAACACGGAGGCACATTCAAAGAAAGAAAGAAAGGCTTCATATTTTGGCATGTTGTAACCTTGTGCCATGTATCTGTAGATTTCAGCTTTTTTTGTGAACGTATGGAATAGATTTAAGCCTGACGTCTAAATAAATAAAAAAAGGTCTTGAAAGAATATATATTCAAAGATGTGTGCCGCATTTTCACGACTTTTCAAAAATAGCAGACCTACAAGCTCGTAGCGCGCCACTCGGTGGCGCGCTACGAGCTTGTAGATCTGCTATTTTTCAATAGCTATAAAGTATAACGTGATGCTTAGTTAAAACACCAAAAGGGGTCCCCGCCCAGAATGGCTTTAAGTGGTTAAAATGTGTATTTGTTGGCATTAGTTTACAGAGTTATAAGAGTGATGATAATATCACGTGTTCCAGAGAGGCTATTTTGGGCAGATATTAATGCAGGTGTGACTTTTGCCTTGCATCTAGTGTACAGTACACCGTACAGTACACAGACCACTGGTGTAATAATCGAGTGTGAAAATGCGTCCCTGGGCAAAATAAGGCTGCGTTTGTGATAACGCCCCCAACACAACCTCTAAATCCACTGTGATAACGCCCCCAACACAACCTCTAAATCCACTGTGATAACGCCCCCAACACAACCTCTAAATCCACTGTGATAACGCCCCCAACACAACCTCTAAATCCACTGTGATAACGCCCCCAACACAACCTCTAAATCCACTGTGATAACGCCCCCAACACAACCTCTAAATCCACTGTGATAACGCCCCCAACACAACCTCTAAATCCACTGTGATAACGCCCCCAACACAACCTCTAAATCCACTGTGATAACGCCCCCAACACAACCTCTAAATCCACTGTGATAACGCCCCCAACACAACCTCTAAATCCACTGTGATAACACCCCCAACACAACCTCTAAATCCACTGTGATAACACCCCAACACAACCTCTAAATCCACTGTGATAACGCCCCCAACACAACCTCTAAATCCACTGTGATAACACCCCCAACACAACCTCTAAATCCACTGTGATAACACCCCAACACAACCTCTAAATCCACTGTGATAACGCCCCAACACAACCTCTAAATCCACTGTGATAACGCCTCCAACACAACCTCTAAATCCACTGTGATAACGCCCCCAACACAACCTCTAAATACACTGTGATAACGCCCCCAACACAACCTCTAAATCCACTGTGATAACGCCCCAACACAACCTCTAAATCCACTGTGATAACGCCCCAACACAACCTCTAAATCCACTGTGATAACGCCCCCAACACAACCTCTAAATCCACTGTGATAACGCCCCCAACACAACCTCTAAATCCACTGTGATAACGCCCCAACACAACCTCTAAATCCACTGTGATAACGCCCCCAACACAACCTCTAAATCCACTGTGATAACGCCTCCAACACAACCTCTAAATCCACTGTGATAACGCCCCCAACACAACCTCTAAATCCACTGTGATAACACCCCCAACACAACCTCTAAATCCACTGTGATAACACCCCAACACAACCTCTAAATCCACTGTGATAACGCCCCCAACACAACCTCTAAATCCACTGTGATAACGCCTCCAACACAACCTCTAAATCCACTGTGATAACACCTCCAACACAACCTCTAAATCAACTGTGATAACGCCCCCAACACAACCTCTAAATCCACTGTGATAACGCCCCCAACACAACCTCTAAATCCACTGTGATAACGCCCCCAACACAACCTCTAAATCCACTGTGATAACGCCCCCAACACAACCTCTAAATCCACTGTGATAACGCCCCCAACACAACCTCTAAATCCACTGTGATAACGCCTCCAACACAACCTCTAAATCCACTGTGATAACGCCCCCAACACAACCTCTAAATCCACTGTGATAACACCCCCAACACAACCTCTAAATCCACTGTGATAACGCCCCCAACACAACCTCTAAATCCACTGTGATAACGCCCCCAACACAACCTCTAAATCCACTGTGATAACACCACCAACACAACCTCTAAATCCACTGTGATAACACCCCCAACACAACCTCTAAATCCACTGTGATAACACCCCCAACACAACCTCTAAATCCACTGTGATAACGCCCCCAACACAACCTCTAAATCCACTGTGATAACGCCCCCAACACAACCTCTAAATCCACTGTGATAACACCCCCAACACAACCTCTAAATCCACTGTGATAACACCCCCAACACAACCTCTAAATCCACTGTGATAACACCCCAACACAACCTCTAAATCCACTGTGATAACGCCACCAACACAACCTCTAAATCCACTGTGATAACGCCCCCAACACAACCTCTAAATCCACTGTGATAACGCCTCCAACACAACCTCTAAATCAACTGTGATAACGCCTCCAACACAACCTCTAAATCCACTGTGATAACGCCCCCAACACAACCTCTAAATCCACTGTGATACCACCCCAACACAACCTCTAAATCCACTGTGATACCACCCCAACACAACCTCTAAATCCACTGTGATAACACCCCAACACAACCTCTAAATCCACTTTGATAACACCAACAACACAACCTCTAAATCCACTGTGATAACGCCCCCAACACAACCTCTAAATCCACTGTGATAACGCCCCCAACACAACCTCTAAATCCACTGTGATAACGCCCCCAACACAACCTCTAAATCCACTGTGATAACGCCCCCAACACAACCTCTAAATCCACTGTGATAACGCCCCCAACACAACCTCTAAATCCACTGTGATAACGCCCCCAACACAACCTCTAAATCCACTGTGATAACGCCCCCAACACAACCTCTAAATCCACTGTGATAACACCACCAACACAACCTCTAAATCCACTGTGATAACGCCTCCAACACAACCTCTAAATCCACTGTGATAACGCCCCCAACACAACCTCTAAATCCACTGTGATAACACCTCCAACACAACCTCTAAATCCACTGTGATAACGCCCCCAACACAACCTCTAAATCCACTGTGATAACGCCCCCAACACAACCTCTAAATCCACTGTGATAACGCCCCCAACACAACCTCTAAATCCACTGCCGACGGCGGAATAAAAAGAAGAACCACATTGCCTTATTCGACATTGTCTTGGCTTATGAACCGAAATGTCATGAAAATGTCATGATGACTGTTGTGATGTTGCCATCTAGTGTTATTAATCTAATCTCAAACCGAAGAGCCTGCGATGGAACAGTAAATGGAGTCGTAGTGGTGGTGGTGGTGGTGGGGGTGAGAACATGCAAAGGATCACACTGGTCCCTCTGTGTTATCTGAACCTTTGCCTGGTAACTTAACCCATTCTGGCCCGGGAACCCCTGTTGGTGTTTTAAGCATCATGTCATGCTTTAGCTATTGAAAAATAGCAGATCTACAAGCTCGTAGCGCGCCACCGAGTGGCGCGCTACGAGCTTGTAGGTCTGCTATTTTTGAAAAGTCGTTAAAAAATGTGGCGCAAATCTTTGAATATATATATATATATTTCAGAGCGAACATTTTTAACTACAATCTTTGCTTCTGGGGGGGAAGTCCCTGGACCTACATATTTTGAGATGGGGGGGGGGGGGGGGGTCCGTGGCCCAATAGAGATCATTCTGGGGGTCCTTGACATGAAAAAGGTTGAGCACCACTGACATGGAAACATGGGTTTTTCAGAGAACTATTAGGATTTAGAAGCCTTTTTCTTTTTTAATCGACCGCAGTCCAAAATGGTTTAATTATGTTGGCGCTTGACATGAATAATGGTCTTCTGTGATGAAGGTCACGTCCAAGGGTTGACCCACTGCGCCGGGGATCACACTAAACAGCCCTTACTTCAGCGTCATTTATTTATTTATTTCCTTTTTTTACAGCATTTTTCAGCCATTCTTCTCTGCATATGATGACATTTATGATATTGCCCAAAGGGGGGATAACTGAATATGGAATAAGGGGAGCGGAGAGAGTGCCCAGACTCTCTCTCTCTCTCTCTCTCTCTCTCTCTCTCCTGAGAACTCAATTTTCTAGACCGCCAAATGAGAAGCCATGTCACCGATCGCTGTCATCGTTTTTTTTTTATGTTAAATGCGGAGGGATCTGTGCAAAGATGATATGGGTTGGATCAATACCGTTGGCTCCCTGTCGGATACTTTTCCTTTCAGACTCCCCCTCCTTATCCTAGGAGGAAGGAGGGAGGGAGGGAGAGGGGGAGAGGGGAGAGAGGAGAGAGAGAGAGAGAGCATTCACCAAATCCTGGCTTCTTCTGTGATGTGAATCACAACGAGCCCCCAGGCAACGTTCCCTCTCCTCAGCAAACTGGAATAGGCCTTTTGCAATCAGCAGTGACGGTATAGAAGCCATTCTGACCTGAGATCAGATTCATACGAGGTTTCCGCTGGACACACACATTGGTCTGATGAACCCATTCTGACCTGAGATCAGATTCTAAAGATGTCAGTCGCTCTTCGATTTTTCAAAAATAGCAGACCTACAAGCTCGTAGCGCGCCACTCGGTGGCGCGCTATGAGCTTGTAGATCTGCTATTTTTCAATAGCTAAAGCACGACATGATGCCAACACCAAAATGGGTTCCCGTTCAGGATGGGTTAAGTAAAAGTATCAATGTACTCGAGTAAAAGTACAAAAGTATCGGCATCAAAGTGTACTATAGTAAAAGTACTCATTGTGCAGATTGTCCCATTTCACAATAGAGGGTCTGCGCGTGACATCATCATCATCATCATACCCGGAAGTTATGTGGAAATAAACTACCTTTCTGGCCTTGACAGCCTATAGTTACATCCACACAGAAGACCTCACAGATCACACACAGAATCTGATTGCATTAAACGACGTTAAAGATTGTATCAACGACGTTTAGATTGTAATCATATATGAGTGACTGACTGTCGCAAACGATACAGAGACACCTCCCCGACAATATAACGATACAGAGACACCTCCCTGACAATATAACGATACAGAGACACCTCCCCGACAATATAACGATACAGAGACACCTCCCCGACAATATAACGATACAGAGACACCTCCCTGACAATATAACGATACAGAGACACCTCCCTGACATAACGATACAGAGACACCTCCCCGACAATATAACGATACAGAGACACCTCCCTGACAATATAACGATACAGAGACACCTCCCCGACAATATAACAATACAGAGACACCTCCCTGACAATATAACGATACAGAGACACCTCCCTGACAATACAACGATACAGAGACACCTCCCTGACAATATAACGATACAGAGACACCTCCCTGACAATATAACGATACAGAGACACCTCCCTGACAATATAACGATACAGAGACACCTCCCCGACAATATAACGATACAGAGACACCTCCCCGACAATATAACGATACAGAGACACCTCCCTGACAATAACGCCGAGACAGCTTGTTTATTTTTGGACCACAACAAAAGGATTTTAAGATGAGCCCATGTTCGTCTCCATAGGGGAAATTAAGGGGAATCGAAGGGATGAGCGAGTTACGCCAGGACTTCGGTGCTCTATATTCTCTGCCAATTGTCATTTGTCTTTGAGACACACATCTGAGTTTTTGCGGGGTTCAACCAAAGAATCACTTATTCAGACGCTATTCAGACCTATTCACTCATATACTAGGTCTAGGACATGCCGGATGAGTCGCCAGAAGAATTAATGAATGAATGCTTCAATTATTGATTTAGTTGGAAGTCGTTTTGGTTGAGTCATTAAGAGTCTTATGGAGATAAGTGCTTTTGTGTGATTTCACAAATGTCCTCCCTGTGAACCTGACTCACACAATATGGCCTAATGGGCATAAGCCCTTTTAAAAAGTGACTGTGTGTGTGTGTGTGTGTGTGTGTGTGTGTGTGTGTGTGTGTGTGTGTGTGTGTGTGTGTGTGTGTGTGTGTGTGTGTGTGTGTGTGTGTGTGTGTGTGTGTGTGTGGCCCAATACCTCAGTAACACTTCACCTTCCACTGTGGTGGTGGAGAATGAATGTTTAATGGCTGTGGATTCAACATATTTTATACATACTATAGTCCTTACCCGTTCTGAATACATGAACAGCAAATGATGTTCAGTGTGGGGGGGGGCGCGTGGGTCTGTTGCGCGGAAAAGTGTGTCCCAGTATTAATCTGTGTCCGTCCCAACATGCATTTCACTGGTGACACGTGATTTGCGGGGAGATGTTTTTTTTTGTTGACGCAAATGAATGTAATTAACCCATTCTGGGCGGGAACCCGTTTTGGTGTTAGCATCATGTTATGCTTTAGCTATTTAAAAATAGCAGATCTACAAGCTCATAGCGCGCCACCGAGTGGCGCGCTATGAGCTTGTAGGTCTGCTATTTTTGAAAAATCAAAGAACCACTGACACAGAAACATGATTTCAGCAAACTGTCGGGATGTAGAAGACATTTTTAGAATCTGATCTCAGGTCAGAATTGGTTAAGATGAATGTTATAGAATGTTTGGCGAGTGTAATGCAGGGCAGATTGAGGTTGTGAGGACAGGGCTGTGAGCGGCGCTAGGTGCTGTGAGGTTGTGAGGACAGGGCTGTGAGGCGCTATAGGTTCTGTGAGGTTGTGAGGACAGGGCTGTGTGGCGCTAGGTTCTGTGAGGTTGTGAGGACAGGGCTGTGTGGCGCTAGGTTCTGTGAGGTTGTGAGGACAGGGCTGTGTGGTGCTATAGGTTCTGTGAGGTTGTGAGGACAGGGCTGTGTGGTGCTAGGTTCTGTGAGGTTGTGAGGACAGGGCTGTGAGCCGCTATAGGTTCTGTGAGGTTGTGAGGACAGGGCTGTGTGGCGCTAGGTTCTGTGAGGTTGTGAGGACAGGGCTGTGTGGCGCTAGGTTCTGTGAAGTTGTGAGGACAGGGCTGTGTGGTGCTAGGTTCTGTGAGGTTGTGAGGACAGCGCTGTGCGGCGCTAGGTTCTGTGAGGTTGTGAGGACAGGGCTGTGTGGCGCTAGGTTCTGTGAGGTTGTGAGGACAGGGCTGTGTGGCGCTAGGTTCTGTGAGGTTGTGAGGACAGGGCTGTGAGCGGCGCTAGGTTCTGTGAGGTTGTGAGGACAGGGCTGTGAGCCGCTATAGGTTCTGTGAGGTTGTGAGGACAGGGCTGTGAGCCGCTATAGGTTCTGTGAGGTTGTGAGGACAGGGCTGTGTGGCGCTAGGTTCTGTGAGGTTGTGAGGACAGGGCTGTGAGCGGCGCTTGGTTCTGTGAGGTTGTGAGGACAGGGCTGTGAGCGGCGCTAGGTTCTGTGAGGTTGTGAGGACAGGGCTGTGAGCGGCGCTAGGTTCTGTGAGGTTGTGAGGACAGGGCTGTGTGGCGCTAGGTTCCGTGAGGTTGTGAGGACAGCGCTATGTGGCGCTAGGTTCCGCGAGGCGGTCCGTTGCCTTGTGGCGTTGTGAGATGGCGCAGAAGGCGAGCGGCTGTCTCGCTCTATTATGTCTATGCTCACGAAGTACTCTGACTGACAGACAGCGAGCGAGCGTCTGCTAAATTATTAGACGGATGTATAAGAAATGGTCGCACCGGTTAGTTGCAATGCAAGTCGGGAATAATGCAAGTTGGGAAACGCATGCCCCACCCAGACCTGTTTTACCCGTTTTACTCTGCAGTATCCGAATGGCTGTTGTACCTGTGTGTCTGTCTGTCTCTCTGTCTGTCGCTGTGTCTGTCTCTAAAGGCTGTTGTACCTTTGTGTCTGTCTCTCCGTCGGTCGATCGATTGCTGTTTTCACTATTCTTGGTCTCGGGGGTATATAGTGTCTAATCACTCTTTTGGGTGTCAAGCTAAAGGGTTTGGGAACCCCTCCTCTAAACGCCCTCCTGTACGGTGGAACCCTGTGGCCTATAGGTCACCTATAGGTATACGAGTGAACCGTACTCCTCTAAACGCCCTCCTGTACAGTGGAACCCTGTGGCTGTCACCTACTGTATAAGTATATGAGTGCTGCATGTCAACTGATTAGGTCTAAGTCGTTTCGTTAAGATGGCGTTGAGTGATTAAGAGTATGTCTCACGGGGACGATGTTGAGGTGATGGGTGCCACCATCTTGATCAAATGGGGGAGCTTGATGGCTCTCATCTAGATGCCTGGCTGTGGTCATCAATAACAGACCCATAAATGTGACTCCTATCCGGGGCTATCCCGCCAACATCAATCCCCCCCCCCCCCCCCCCGCGCCTCCCCCGGCCCATAGAACCTCGGCACGTTCCACTTCACCGCTTAACCCATTCTGGACGGGAACCCCTGTTGGTGTTTTAAGCATTACGTTATGCTTTTAGCTATTGAAAAATAGCAGATCTACAAGCTCATAGCGTGCCACCGAGTGGCGCGCTATGAGCTTGTAGGTCTGCTATTTTTGAAAAGTCGTGAAAATGTGGCGCAGATCTTTGAATATATATTTCAGAGCGAACATTTTTAACTAAAATATTTGCTTCTGGGGGGGGTCCCTGGAACTACATATTTTGAGATGGGGGTCCGTGGCCCAATAGAGATACTTCCGGGGGTCCTTGACATGAAAAAGGTTGAGCACCAACTGACATAGAAACATGTTTTTTTTCAGAAAACTGTTAGGATTTAGAAGCCTTTTTTTTCCAGTCCTAAATGGCTTAATGAATGTTTAACGGCTGTGGTTACAAAGTCTCCATTATGGTCATTGTGGAGCTGTGATGGCGCGGGCTGACATTTCAATTTAGATCCCTGCCTGTTATCGCGCCGCCGCTGCCCCCGTGGATCGTGACATTCACAATGTGGAGGTCGGCGCCCGGAGGCTCCACGCGGCCCTCGGCTGGGCTACAAACACACACGCACACGTGCACGTGGACACACACACACACACACACGCACACAGGCACACTGCTATCTCTCCGCTCAGACACGATAGGAGAACCCCTCAAGGCCAGAGACACCGTATATAGCTAAGGGAATCTGTGCTTCCAATAACATCTCCTTATCTTTTCCCCGTTCCCAGAGATTCACAAAGCACTTAAGCCCTCTTAGCCGGGAACCCCTTTTGGTGTTTGTTTTAGCAGATCTACAAGCTCGTAGCGCGCCACCGAGTGGCGCGCTACGAGCTTGTAGGTCTGCTATTTTTGAAAAATCGCGAAAATGTGGCGCAAATCATTAAATATAATATTCTTTCAGAGCGAACGTTTTCAACTGCTTCTGGGGAGGGTCCCTGGAACAACATATTTTCAGATGGGGGGGTCGGAGGAGGCATATTACATTAAATTTTTGGGGGGTCTGAACCACTGATATAGAAAACATGAGGTTTTTCCAGAAAAAAAACATTTTTTTTAATGTCGACGGCAGGCCTGAATGGGTTAAGCCCTCTATACCCTGTAGGGATGGCAGTGGGTCAACGGCTGAAGTAGAGCCACCGGCCCTCATGGAATGGCAGTGGTTCCCGCGGCGTAAGGATGAAATGTGGCGCCGGGTCCGGCAGCAGCAGCAGCAATGCAGTGTTCTGTTCTGTGAATTAATTCAGTATTTTAGCTGTGACGTGAGCGCCCCCCCTCCTGAGATACTTCCGGGTCCTACTTTTGTGTCTCTTTTGTGTCCCCATGGAGTTATACTGTGACGCTCCGTCGGACTAAATCTGAGATGAAAACAACCACGAAAGTCTCATTTTACCGCTTTCCTCGCAACAACAAAGCTGCGCTGCTCTCCAAAATCTGGCTGTGACAGGCCGTCTGCCCCACACGGAATACTACTATCGCCATTTTATTTTATTGTGTCAACTAAATCCTCATTAATGCAAACTAGATTCAACATACTCAAGCCTGCACACATTGTAAATATCCCCCGAAATATTTTACCGAGCAAATGGACTGTTGCCACCTTCAATAATAATGATAATAATAGTCTTTATTGTCTCCACATCATATATTTTTGTTGTCATGGACACTTGTACAAAACATTAATAATTCTACTCGAGTTGGAAGCATTAAGACCCATTTTAACCCTCTATGGCTTCCTTTCTGAAAAATAACGTCAATTTAAAAAGATTCACGCGTTTAGATATTCTATTTACAATGGGATGCGGACGGGAGCTGGTGCCACTTGGACCCGGACGTAACGTAGCACTACAAAATGACTTTGGACTTAAATACTGAATACTGCCTCCGTGCCTCGTTTTGATAAGGCTGTGTGGTAGGATTGCTCATTTAAGAAAAATGTCGGTGAAGTTTTACTGGAGAAGGGAGAATGCATGCGTTGCGTTCCAACTCCGTTTTCAGCAGCACTAATGCGCGGAGAGAGAGAGAGAGAGTTGCGCCAGCAATGCACGATCTTAAATGTTATGTCTCAGGTTGTATTGGTGTAAAAAATCCGACTGGCTCGAATTGAAATCCGAAATCCGAATGGGTCGAATTGCTCGAATCCACGTGGGCTTTTAAAACGAATATCCGAATGTAATTTTTGGACAATTCCGGCAGCACTACTCCTCATGCATGGTAGGAAGCATGAGCTCAGTTCGGGGCTCTCCCCAGGTTGGTATAGCAGTACCACCCAAGATTACAGCTTAAGGGCAATTGGCACCGGGTGAAAAAAATGGGGTGTACCTAAAAAAAAACCAAAATGGCCGATCTACAAGCTTGTAGATCAGCTATTTATCCCATTTTGGGCGGGAACCCATTTTGGTGTTTTAAACATTGTTATAATTTAGCTGTTGAAAAATAGCAGATCTACAAGCTCATAGCGCGCCACCGAGTGGCGCGCTATGAGCTTGTAGATCTGCTATTTTTGAAAAATCGTAAAAATGCGGCACAAATCTTTGAATATAATATTCTTTCAGAGCGAACGTTTTATTTTATTTCGACGTCGGGCCTAAATAGGCTATTTATACAAACGTCTTGAGCTAAGGTTTGGGAAGCGCTGGACTTCAGACGGTGTACTTTATGCCGTCCGTGCCTCTGCCTCGGGGTCCCACTGTACAGCAGGATGTACAGTGGAGAGAATGCAGTCACGGCGGACCAACTCTTTGACACCGGCATCTGGCATGAGAAAGCTTGAGATCAGTGCAATTTTGTAGCAACAATCATAGGAATATATTCAGGATAGGTAGCCTATAAAGGACCTTCTGTATTAAAAAAAAACAATACTTTCAAACTGCACAATACTGCGCAATTATAATGTGTACATTTGCGTTATTCTTTTCTAGACTATAATGAATGAATTCGAAATGAATCAGTAAAAATCACTGCCCTAAATAAAGAGATTTTTTTTGGGGGGTGAACTATCCCTTTAAGATCTTTCAACCTGCTCTGCTAGCTGAACATCTGAACAACATTATTCATGCATATTCTTTTATTTTATTTTATTTTTATCCCACGATTTTGTAACCCATTTTTCACCCCCTGTGTCAATCATCTAATGTGATCATGGGCTCTACACACCCTCCACGTTTAGTTTGTTTGTTTGTTTATTTATTTATTTATTTATTTATTTATTTATTTATTTATTTATTTATTTATTTATTTATTTATTTATTTATTTATTTATTTATTTATTTATTTATTTATTTATTTATTTATTTATTTATTTATTTATTTATTTGATCATCCTTCAGTTTCAAATACAATATTTAAAGACAATGAATGTAAGCCGTTGAAAACAGAACAAAACCGAAAAACATTTCCACCAACCTAGTCCCCATATATGGGGGACAAGGGGAGAGCAACGGACTTGAACTCATGCTTCCTTCATTTATGAAGGGTGAAGAGTGTCCAAGTTGCTCCTTTGCTCCTTCAAAACCAGTTCCTTTCCCCTGGCTGGCCAGGGGGAGGCAGTATAGAGACCAGTTCCTTTCCCCTCCGTCAGGCGCCCCGGCTGGCCAGGGGGAGGCAGTATAGAGACCAGTTCCTTTCCCCTCCGTCAGGCGCCCCGGCTGGCCAGGGGGAGGCAGTATAGAGACTGCCTAGAGATATTCATGAATATTCACACACTAAACACATAATTATTACTCCAGAAATATTATTTTTTTTCAAAAAGATCAAAAATAGCATATTATGTACAAACTCAAAACACACTCTCTGAGCTTAGAGCGGCTATTTTATAGGGACTCAAGTAGTTAAAGTTGTGGGTCAGGATCCCCTGGGTCCTACCGTCCACAGATTAATGAATTAATTAATGAATTCTATTTGTATAGCACCTTTCCAAACATATAGTTCCAAACGTGCTTTACAGACAGGTTATAAAACAGTAATCATAAAAACATTGTACGGATATAATTTAACTTTGCTGTTTCATAACTTTGCTTAACTATTGATTCAACCCTCCGTAAAGGAGTGTAACAAACAGGTATGGTAATTTGTGATTTAAACACACACCGTTATATTACTCAAACACACACTTCCTCCAAGTTGCAATAAGGCTCGCAAACATTCACTTATTTTCGGCCATTTTATTAGTATAATCTCATAACACACTCACACACGTACAAACACACTTCTACTAAACTTGTGTATACAGTAAAAAGCCTTATTTGCCTTGTCTGGCCCGTGTTCAGATATAGTTCAATAGCTTCCACAACTGATTGTCCTTAATCATTATAGCACAAGATATTCAGAGATCGCGGCATTAGTCGCGACATTAGTGGCATTAGGTAATAAACTGAAACGCAAAAGAAACACAACACATACTATTAATTCACAGATCTATAGCGACTGCACAAGCGTATCATTATGACAGAGCATTGAACTGTACTTATTAATCCATTCTGACCGGGCACCCATTTTGGTGTCAGCATCATGTTATGCTTTAGCAATTGAAAAATAGCAGATCTACAAGCTCGTATCGCGCCACCGAGTGGCGCGATACGAACTTGTAGGTCTGCTATTTTTGAAAAATCGAAGAGCGACTGACATTTTTAGAATCTGATCTCTGGTCAGAATGGGTTAATCAGACCAGTGTGTGTCCAGCGGAAACCTCGTATGAATCTGATCTCAGGTCAGAATGGGTTAACACATTATAAAGACTTATGCAAACGCCATGTCTCCTGTTCACTACATTGCTTTAGAATGAACTAGAATCCGGCGCGAAACCTGCCTCATATCCTGTGAAAGCACGCCTCTTGACCTCTGATACTTCATCCTGCAGATTGCCTACTTCACTGTGATCCCATAGTATACGCACCAAGCATCTCCCTTAATAGTAGTTGTGTAACACATTTTACCCCCCAACTGACTGTATTAATATCTACATCCCTGAGATACTGTAATTGGTTGATAAGAGGATTTCTGTTCTTATATAACACAGAGTATTTACTGTATAGGCAGTGAACTTACTTAAAGGAGAATTCCATACTAAAAGGCTTACTTACCTTTCTTTGTAGTCGTTACGTCCCCCACCAAAGAGGTCCAGGTGTTATTTTGTGCAAAAGCTCCTTATTGGCTATTTCCCCTACCATAAGGCCTCAATGAATTGCATTGAATTGAATGAGGCTATGGGGTGTTGTGCTAATTTGCTTATTTCCTTTGCTCAAAATTATTATTCTTTTGTATATATCCTCTCTTCATAATGTAAATAATATCCCAAGCGGCACACTTTACTACTTATTTAGATGGAAATAAGCGAATTAGCACAACACCCCATAGCCCCATTCAATTCCCATTCAATGCAATGCAATTCATTGAGGGCTTATGGTAGGGGAAATAGCCAATAAGGAGTTTTTGCACAAAAAAACACCTGGACCTCTTTGGTGGGGACGTAACAACTACAAAGAAAGGTAAAAAAGTTAAGAAAGCATTGTAGCATGGAATTCTCCTTTAATAGCACTAACATCTATACATATACAACACAACATGAAGTTACAAATATAAGCTGGGTCGGCACTTAATATTATAATGAGCCCACCACCCGGAATAAACGCCACAAACATCAAAACAACAGAGACAATAAAACATAAAAAGAAAATAACAGGTCAATAAGACAATTTAAAAACAATATGTGACCAGATTTGACTGAGAGACTGCCATCGCGCACATTCCAGCTTTTCACCAGAGGAGAAAACCTTTTTTTTCATTTTTTTTTTTTCAAAATGAGTTAATAGCACAGGCAGACTCTTCACATACTAGAGCTTGTCTGGAATAAGTGTCAAAGCTGAAATTGACATGTAAATATGAAATAAATGCTTAAACATGTAGCTAGGTGTAATGTTAGAGACCACAGAAGTGAACCTTTCAAGCCTGTTTTCTCAACTCGCTGTTTTCTGCAAGACATTACTCTATAAGACATATCTCCAAAACTGGTGGGTCAAACTGAACAACCAATATGTCAATTTGAAGCTATGATTCCCTGCTTTGATATGAAATGAAAAAACAAAAATTCTAAAAAATCCAATGGCAGTCTCCCAGTCAAATTTGGTCACATATTAGGAAAAACACTTGGCATACAGATGTGTTTTTAAAAGCGTTTTAAAAGAAGGCACTGATTCTGCTAATCTAAGGGCCAAGGCCAGGGAGTTCCAGAGCTGCAGATGACAGCAAATTGAAAAATACCAATAAAATAATTACTTACTGCATCAAAACTAATGCAACAAACTATACTATATAGATAGGAGCCAACAGGAAGCACGCACATCTCCAGAAATTCTACAGGTGCTGAACAAGAAATGTACGTACAATGAAAAGGAAGGGTTGTCCGTACAGTTGTGCGGACAACCCTTCCTTTTCAACAAGCTATACTATAACATAAGAAAGAGGCAACACTTCACTGATCACTGATGTACAAGCTCACTTGTATAGCAGATGTACAAGCTCGCGTAGCGTCAGCGTGCATGGCACCAAGCTGTGACAGCTTGAATATCTTCTATTTTTTAACCCTTGAATCTGCCTGAAGAAGGTCAGTAGACCGAAAGCTTGCTGTCTTGAGTGTGCGGAGCTTCCCTTTATTTATTTTTCTCATGTTCCCTTTGTGGCTCCAGCACCTTTCTTAAGTTTTTTTTCAGCAGATGAGAGGTGGTTCTTTTTACATTTTTGTCTGAACGCTTGAATCTAAAATGACATGCTTTCCTGGTGTTAATGCGTTAAAGTGGTTATGGCTACAACAGTTTGTACTAAGTGGTCTAAAGCGGGGGTTTTCAACTGATTGTGAACCAGGGACCACCACCCTGACTTAGAATCAACCTGGGGACCACTCACTGTTGTGTTGGGTGGGGATATGGGCTAAGATTAATGCTTTTGCAACACTATGCTATGCATCCCACATCCCACTGTTTCTCAACCAATATGACTACTAATCATTTCCTAATAATAATAATGACTCAGCCAGACAATCCGCTGCAAAACTTTAGTTACTAGTTACTTTGTAAATTTGTATTATTATTACAGTAACAAGTAACTTCAGCCCAATATACATTTAGATCATTTGATCTTACTAGCTAACATTATTGTGACTCTGACGCATTGAGAGCTTGTAGATCTGCTATTTTCAAAAAGATTTTTAGACATTTGAAAACTTGAAATGATAGACATTCTACATAATGAGTACTTTTACTTTTGGTGCTTTAAGTAAATCTTAATGCCAGAACTTTTGTAGGCCTACTTTTGAATTCCGGTCTTTTACTTGCAACAGAGTATTTAAAATTCTGCAGTATTGATACTTTTACTTAAGTAGAAAGTACTTTTTCCACCACTGTTTGTACTTAAATGTTTGGGTTTATATGATCTTCACTACTAATTACTACTGTAGCAGAAACACTGAGCTGCAGTTTGATCAATGAAGTGAAAACCATCACTTCTCACACATTGAGGGCCTTTTAATTGAACAGTAGTCATTATACCATGTTCCAGGGTTCCCGGGATAGAACTTTGCACAGTCCATGTCTCCATAGTCATTGGGATATCCACTGGCCCAGTACCTGCACAATAAACAACAATGTATTAAACCACATGCACTCAGTCACTCACATACAGTGACTTTGATAGAATTACAATATAAAAACATGTGAAATGTCTCACTGTGTTGTCAGTGGTGTTCCATCAACCCACGTCCAGCTGCTTCTGCGGTCAGTCCTGGTCAGACCAATCCATGAATAATAACCAGCAGGGCTCAATCCATTGATGAATACCTGATTATTTGTACATGATTGAATCATCATTAATTGTGTATCCAATACATTCACTTCTTCACTATAATCATGGAATTAGGTCACATGTAGCCTGAGCTAACGTGTTAGGTTTCTGGTCTAGAGGGTCGGGTCGCGGCTGAGATTTGCGCACGCCCTGATTGGATCTCATCGATCTGTCCGTCACCCCCGGCCCCTCCTCTCCCCCCTAGTGCAGCGTTACGTCACATCATTTGGAGCGACGCCCACCCGGAAGGGTTGACTCCCACTTTTAGACCAATGCGTTCCTCCAGGCTTTACATTTTTGCACCAACAAAAATTAAAGCCTGGTACCGAGGCTAGGTCACATGCAACTATGTGGACAATCTGAGAACCCATCGTCAAAAAATAAAGGAAAAATAGCACCCTATTTCCTTGAGTCCTATCTGGATGATGGACACCTGGACACGCTCACACACACACACGCGCGCACACACACACACACACACACACACACACACACACACACACACACACACACACGGACACAACTAACCTGTTCTTCTCCACTGTTAATGACCACCAGATCAGCTCCCAGACTCCGACATTCGTCTCTACCTCCCTGCGATGATTTCCACTCAGTAGTTATGTAGTAAGAGCTGCGTCCAAACTTCTTCCATCCACCGGGACGCGACTTGTCTAAAAACATCAAACAGGAGATTTACTGATGGATTTTCAATGTACCGATAATGAATTCTAACACATAGTTGTAATAATAATAGTAGTCAGAGATGTAGTGGAGTGGAGGCAAAACTATTCATCTATTATATCAATGGTGTTTTCTACTCCACACATTTACTCGAGTAAACCTTTCTGGTATTTGTACTTATTTGTACTTTAATTAACCCATTCTGGGCGGGAACCCCTTTTGGTTGTTATGTTATGCTTTAGCTATTGAAAATTTAAATCGAAGAACGACTGACGTAGAAACATAGCTTTTTCCGAAAACTGTCAGGATGTAGAAAACATTTTTAGAATCTGATCTCAGGTCAGAATGGGTTAAGTATTTAAATGTTGTGGTAGGTCTATGTAGCATTACGCGGAAGCGTGGATTGAACCTGGGGGCGGGGCTCCGCGCAGCCTACCGTGCCAACAGGGCTGAGCCCGATTAGCAGGACTGTTGCAGGCTGGGTCTCGGCTCCATGGAGGCTACACCTACTTCCTACTACTACAAATATTGTAGTTTTTACTACACTACATTTATTTGACAGATTTAGTTATACTTTATATATTTAGATTATTAATATTAAATCTATTTCAGCAGCCATCCCCCTTGATGATGTCATTGGTAGGCAGGTTTCTGAACTGTCCACATAGACAAATTATGCCATGTTATAAATAATGAGCATTAGTGACGCCGATATATTATATAAAGATGAGCTTGAAAACGAGTGACGTGCATCTGAAGAATAATGATTGTTCTATGATAGTTGTCATATACACCAGCAGCTTACTCAGAATCTCTACCTCTATATCCCAGATAATAATTAAAATATCAATGATATTATTTAAGTTATTTTGTATCTTCTCTCACCTGCTGTCTGTGTCTGGTTTACTTCACTTTGAAGCCGGTTCTTCTCCTGCGTCAGGTCGGTGTTGTCGGATTTTAGCTGGTCCCTTTCCTGCGTCAGGTCGGTGTTGACGGACTTTAGCCGGTTCTTCTCCTGCGTCAGGTCGGTGTTGACGGACTTTAGCCGGTTCTTCTCCTGCGTCAGGTCGGTATTCTCCAAGATCAGAGTATGGCAGTTGGACTTGTTGGGCAGCGTGTTATGATCATGTACCAGGGTGTCGTTGGCCATGATGTTACTCCAGGGTGAACGATCTGCGAAGGACAGAAATGGACGATAAAGACAGTTATCGCTGCTGTTCATGATGAGGTCAAGCATCTGTGGTGGAACACACTATTGAGAAGAGAATCTCAACGTTGTTAATTATCCTTTTTTCATGTGCATTGTCACTTGTCAACACTACTTTATTCATCGTACTTTTCAGATGCATATCATGCAATGTAGTAATACAAAAAGAAACGATGAATTTGATTACAAAAATAAATAATAATAATAATAAAAAAGTCAACATTTTGGGTTAAAGCTGTGGTGGCCTTAATTGTTTCCTGTATGCATCTACCTTTGTCCAGCACCAGCGGAGGAACTGGATGTGCGCAAGACTTCAGCTTTTTAAACAAGGCCTTAATAGTTGTCACAGCTAGAAAATGTCAGGCAACAAACTCCATGCAATACTCACAGCTCAGGCCCAGGCCTGTGGTCACACCCGTCATCCCGAATCTCTACCTCTATATCCCAGATAATAATTAAAATATCAATGATGTTATTTAAGTTATTTTGTATCTTCTCTCACCTGCTGTCTGTGTCTTCAGCTGGGTTACTTCACTTTGAAGCTGGTTCTTCTCCTGCGTCAGGTCGGTGTTGTTGGATTTTAGCCGGTTCTTCTCCTGCGTCAGGTCGGTGTTGTTGGATTTTAGCTGGTCCCTCTCCTGCGTCAGGTCGGTGTTGACGGACTTTAGCTGGTCCCTCTCCTCCGTCAGGTCGGTGTTGACGGACTTTAGCCGGTTCTTCTCCTGCGTCAGGTCGGTGTTGACGGACTTTAGCTGGTTCTTCTCCTGCGTCAGGTCGGTGAGGACGGAATATAGCCGGTCCTTCTCCTGTGTCAGGGCGGTGTTGACGGAATTTAGCCGGTTCTTCTCCTGCGTCAGGGTGATGTCGAGGGAATTTAGCCGGTTCTTCTCCTGCGTCAGGGCGATGTCGAGGGAATTTAGCCGGTTCTTCTCCTGCGTCAGGTCGGTATTCTCCAAGATCAGAGTATGGCAGTTGGACTTGTTGGACAGCGTGTTATGATCATGTACCAGGGTGTCGTTGGCCATGATGTTACTCCAGGGTGAACGATCTGCGAAGGACAGAAATGGACGATAAAGACAGTTATCGCTGCTGTTCATGATGAGGTCAAGCATCTGTGGTGGAACACTTTATTTGAGAAGAAAATCTCAACGTTGTTAATTATCCTTTTTTCATGTGCATTGTCACTTGTCAACACTACTTTATTCATCATACTTTTCAGATGCATATCATGCAATGCAATAATACAAAAAGAAACGATGAATTTGATTACAAAAATAAATAATAATAATAATAATAAAGTCAACATTTTGGGTTAAAGCTGTGGTGGCCTTAATTGTTTCCTGTATGCATCTACCTTTGTCCAGCACCAGCGGAGGAACTGGATGTGCGCAAGACTTCAGCTTTTTAAACAAGGCCTTAATATTTGTCACAGCTAGAAAATGTCAGGCAACAAACTCCATGCAATACTCACAGCTCAGGCCCAGGCCTGTGGTCACACCCGTCAGTACAAAACACAGCGTTCCCAGACACACAGCAACACCCACAGCAACTCTGAAAGGCCTTCTCCCTGTTAAGACAAAAACAAGATAAGAGTAAATGCCGTTGGCTAAACCCAACCGGACCAAAGTACTTTGAAATGACCTCTAAAATACTTCACATAAGGTGAATCACTTCTATAACTGTCCTCGGCCTCAAATCTCCTCTCCTCTGTCTCACATTCTTTGTCAAGACTGTGTGGAGTTTGCATGTTCTCCCCGTGTCCCCTAGGGTAGATACCCTCACAAAAACATGCCGTAATCCTGGTCTCTAAAACTACCTCCCCCTGGCCAGCCGGGGCGCCTGATGGAGGGGAAAGGAACTGGTCGGAATAACGTGTCCCTTCCACGCGCTACGTCCGGCCGGGGAAATTCCCCTCTGTCAGGTGAAAAGAAGCAGCTTGGACTCCTCATGCATAGAAGGAGGCATGAGGTCAGTCCGCTGCCCTCCCAGGTTGGCAGAGGAAGCGTAGCGCCCAGGATTACATTAGATAATTGGCACTGGGTGAAAAGAAAAACTGGGTTACAAAATCGTGGGATAAAAATGTAAGTAAAAAGAAAAAAAGACTGGAAAAGCATAAATATATGTAGACAGCTTTCAAGGATGAGAGGCTTGAACTATTAAGTTAACAAATGGTAAATATCTTGATTATTACTCTTAGAGTCCTTGATTGGTTTAATGAAAATGGCACTCACAAATATACATAAGATGTAATGCGAGCGTGAATGCTCTTTTATCTTGGCATTCGGGGCTTTGCTACAGTTTCTCTCTCTCTCTCTCTCTCTCTCTCTCTCTCTCTCTCTCTCTCTCTCTCTCTCTCTCTCTCTCTCTCTCTATCTCTCTCTCTTGCACACACACACAACACACATGCACACACACACACACACACACACACACACACACACACACACACACACACACACACATACATACTGTGGGAGAAGGAGGGAGGGAGATCATTTAAAATGGTTGACCCTATGGTTTTAAAAGGTTTAAACGTGTTTGTATTGGTGATTTTTAGTCTTAGTAATATCTCTTACCAGACGGCTTCTTCTTCTTGGTGCGTAGATCTCCATAGACGGCGTCGCCTATCTTCTTCAGATCAAGACTCTCATAATGTCCTTCTTCGGTAGTTCTTCTTGCAGTGACTATGGTGTCATTTTCGTAGTCTGCATCGTCTTCGTCTCCATCTTGGACCTCGATGTTTTCGGAATGCCTCGCTACAGCCATCGAATCTGTACCTTTATGACTTCATATTCTTCCGGCAGGTTTTTGATCTGTTCACAACACACTGAGTAATATATAGTATCTGCACTACCCTAAACGATGACAGCGCTGTTATTTTGACAGCTCACATTGTATGCACACACACACCCACCCACCCACACACACACGCTCACACACACACACACACCCACACACCCACACACACACGCACACACGCTTATGCAGTTTCCCTGCTATCATGTCATGATCTCTCTAAAGTTACACAACACGCAACTGTCCAGTTTTAAGAACACCGACACCAACGATGTTAAATAAAAGTTCAAAGACAAGTAAGGACACATTTTATTGAGCTGAAAATGATGTATAGCAGGTAAATATAAGATATACAAGTGAATGAATGCATTCCACCGAAGATCCCTCGCATATTATTTATTGACACTTTTATTTTGTAACGTTTTGTGCAATAGATCGTTTTGGGAGCATATGTGTCCTCACTCCTTCCTGCTGTGACGACATCCACCTGCGTTTGCTTCCACCTCTCTCTCGTGCTTGAAGCCAGACATATCATCATATCAGTCCGATATCTCAAACCCTCACCCTCACCCTAACCTCCCACGGGGCAGCAGCACACCTAAACCCAACCTTAAGTACAGTATTTGAGTAAATGTATACTTAGTTACTTTCCACCACTGGGTTAACGGCAGGAGGATGAGTTAACAAAACGTCAACAAAGTATCTGACCAAGCTGTCCCCGTCTGATGACAAAAAAGATTACCAAAGAAAGGAGAGAGAACTATGACTAAAGAGGAAGTGGTCAATGTTATCCTCAACTTCATATTGACATCTGTTGTCCAGATCATTATCTCACAGCAGGGCTGCAGGGCGGAATCATTCAGGCCGCGGTAGTCAAGTCACACACCCAGCCAGGCCACCCTATCCATTATACCCACACGCGTGTACTACGTATATACGATATTACCGCTAAAATTTCATATTCTACATTTTAATTGTTGCAACACTTATACATACACGCACGCACACGTGTGGGGATTGAAAAACCATAAAACCTGCATGGGTGATCTACTGTGTGCTATCAAATTGTATGTTTATTCACGCAGCATCTGCTAAAAATAGCAGATCTACAAGCTCATAGCGCGGCACCGAGTGCCACGCTACGAGCTTGTGGGTCTGCTATTTTTGAAAGATCGTGAAAATGTGGTGCAAATCTTTGAATATTATATTCTGTCAGAGCGATCGTTTTTAACTCAATCTTTGCTTCATGGGGGGGGGGGGGCCCTGGAACAACATATTTTCAGATGGGGGTCGGCGGCCAATTTCATATAGTTTTGGGGTCCTTGACATGAAAAACTTGAAAAATAGAAACATGAGGCTTTTCAGAAAACTGTCAGGATTTAGAAGACATTTGCAGAAATGTCTTCAGGTCTAAATGTGCAAGCATCTCCATGATATGATCTATTGCACTACGGATATGTCAACATGATGTCGAAATGAGTCATAAATGAGTTTCCTCCTTTAAGTGAAAGAAAAGTAGTGTTGAAATATATTTTGTATATTCGGTTTAAAAACAGGCCGTATGCGGGTACACTATAGTAGCTTTTCGTGCTGGGCCATTACAGGTCTGTAACTCAGTGTGTACAAATGGAACCAAATGGACCCAAATGGGACCATTACAGGTCTGTAACTCAGAGTGTACAAATGGAACCAAATGGACCCAAATGGGACCATTACAGGTCTGTAACTCAGAGTGTACAAATGGACCCAAATGGACCCAAATGGGACCATTACAGGTCTGTAACTCAGAGTGTACAAATGGACCCAAATGGGACCATTACAGGTCTGTAACTCAGGGTGTACACATGGAACCAAATGGACCCAAATGGGACCATTACAGGTCTAACTCAGAGTGTACAAATGGAACCAAATGGACCCAAATGGGACCATTACAGGTCTGTAACTCACAGTGTACACATGGAACCAAATTGACCTTTTTGCGTCTGGATCTGAGAATATACAAATTTGTTATTGGTGGCGGGGGCCAGATCAAGTCAAACCAAGACTATAGTCACAACTGCAGGCCCGGAATATCACCCGATTTCAACCAACATAAATTCTGCCCACTAAAAGACGGACGTCCCTGGAATGGATGAATCACAGAGTCCGATCGAGGCCAGATCAACTTAAGTCATAATCATAAAATAGTGAGATCTGGCCCAGAATAAGCTATATTATTTCAAATATTTTGTATTTTTACAAAAGTGAAATTAATTTAAGACGAGCTTTTGCACTTTTGTGGCACTTTTCCTTTAAATTGAATTACTTTAATGACATGGCCCAAAATGGGAGGGTTTGCCAGGTTGAAAATGGAACCCATTCTGGGCGCCGAACCCCTTAGCATTGTGTTATACTTTAGCTATTGAAAAATAGCAGATCTACAAGCTCATAGCGCGCCACCGTGTGGCGCGCTACGAGCTTGTGGGTCTGCTATTTTTGAACAATCGTGAAAATGCGGCACAAATCTTTGAATATATATTATTTCAGAAGACTTTTTTTTTTTTTTTTTGACGTCAGGCCTAAATGGGTTATCTCAACGGTATAGTGGCAGGGCTGATTGGCCCCCCTTTTACTTGGCAGAACTTCTTGAACACCAAGAAGAGTCTCTTCGGTCTGCCTCCTCCGTCAAACTGAAAGTCCTCCCAGCCCGTCTCTCCACCATGGGGCTACAGAGCCTTCAGCCGCTCTGCCCCCCCCCCACCTCTGGAACTCCCCCCCCCCCCCCCCTGACATCAGAAACATGGACTCTATCACCATATTCCAAACTCACCTCAACACCCACCTGTTTATAGGCAGGCTTATGACTCTGCGTGACCTCTAGTGTCTTCTGCTGCAAGCTGTGTTTTTTTTCTGCTTTTAACTGTGTTTTTGTACTGTTTTTAACCGCCTTGAGTGCCTTGAGTGCGCCTTGAGTGCCCTGAAAGGCGCCTTATAAATAAAATGTATTATTATTGTCTCCACCAGGCCGAAGCTATGGGGGGAGAGTATGTTTTGCACTCCGTCCGTCCGTCCGTCCGTCCGTCCGTCCGTCCGTGTGTGTGTGTGTGAGCAGCTAATCTCGGCCACCGTTAACCCGGTCGATGCCAAATTTTGCACACACACTCCCTGGATGCCAACGATGAACCTCTGCCCCAAACTTTTCCTGTTATAGCGCCACCAGGAGGCCGCTTTGTGCAAAACAAGTTTTTGCACAGTACACCTACAGATTTTGTCCAAACATCGCACAAATTGGTACACAGTCTCTCTAGAGCAGGGGTAACCAACCAGGGGCTCGCGAGCTACCAGTAGCTCGCGGGAACCTTTCAAGTCGATCCCGACTGACGGGCAGCCAGCCACCACTGCCAATACACAGCAGAATGTCGTTCGCAAAAAAAGAGCAGATCTACAAGCTAACAACGTGTAGAGGCTCGATGCATTTCAGCTTGAAGATCTGTTCCCCTTGCTTCCACCGCACCGCCCTCGGCCCTCCCCCTTTTAGCACTCTGTGCTCATGTGCTGTGTGTCTGTTGTTCCCCTCGCAGGCAGCACACAGAGCATCAGAGTGAACGCAGCATGATAGCGTCCCCGACACGTTGAATATTATTCAATATTATTATTTGTAAAGTTCGAACGCCAACTTTTAACACTGCACGGTTGCACGCACAAATAAAGAGTGCACTCGGCATTCGCACATGACGGATTATTATCGATCAAAACAATCCTTAGCGTCGCTTACAAAAGCATGTGTTGCACAGCATGAATGATAAGTAATCACCGACCTGGCTGGATAAATATCAGTGGTCCATCCATTGTGTGACCTGATTAACGAGCAACGGTAGGCAGCCGAGTAAGTTAACAGCTTAGTAAATTAATAGTCTACCGTAGCTGTGTGGCAGATGTTCTGTCTGAAGCAGTCAAAGCCAAGGAGAATGTTACAATTTAATTCACAATCGAGCATCTTGCCCTGCTAAGGATTGTTTTGATCGATAATAATCCGTCATGTGCGTGCGCGAGTGCACTCTTTATTTGTGCGTGCAGCCGTGCACAGTGTTTCTCCCACGTTTGGTTAAAAGTTGGCGTTCAAACTTTACAAATAAGTGAATATTCATTGAAATGAGAAACAAAATATTGTGCTGTAAAAGCAATTCATGTCCTTTGCATTTTGTTTTATTTTAAAAAAAAAACTCAAAAAAGAAGTTTATTTGTATTTTTGTCCTAATAGTTTTTGTATTTACTAATACATTTGTCTTAATATTATTTGACATTGATAATATAACTTACTATAAGTTTTTATTCTTATTTAAGCTTTAGTCTTTGTGTGGATGTGTGCACATGCATTGAGCCTGTCAGAAATAGCAAAAAAACAAGTGTTTTTTCTAACACGTTTTAGTGGTAGATCTTGGCTTACAATTGGGAATAAAATGGGCTCTTGGGCTTGAAAAGGTTGGTTACCACTGCTCTAGAGCCATTCAACGAAACTGGTCTTTCAGATTTCTCAGACTCCATCCTGATTGGTTAAGATTGGCTTCCAAAGTTCACAGCAGTGCTCAGTTTCAAACAAAATGCTGCAAATCATGAACACATCGCGTGATTTCCGTGAAATTGTGCACGCACATTCCCACTAGGCCGAGGACTAAATGCCACATGAACAATTTCAACTCAGCCTCAAGGTGGCGCTATAACTGGCCGAAACGTGTTTTTACCTCTAACTGCACGGATCTGTGGATAATTTACTTTTGTTGCCCTTTTATCCAACCACCAGATGAAGGCAAGCTGCAATGTCCTACATTCCTATCCTGGTGGAGACCTGTGCCCAGAAGGGCACTTTTTATAGTTATTATTATTATTATTATAAGCCGGTCAGAGACCTGAGGTCGGCACACCTCTCACTATTGACCCCCCAAACAGCCCTACCTAAAACCAGAGGAGGGAGACCGTGCTTTAGCTGTGGCTGCCCCTAGGCTCTGGAATAGCCTCTTCCTCTTCACATCAGAGCCGCCCCAGTCCATTGAGACTTATTTTTTCGACCTGGCTTTTAATCACAGCCTATAGTTTAATTCCAACCTTCTATTTGATCACCTCTTATTACAATTTACAATTTAGGCATTTAGCAGACGCTCTTAATCCAGAGCGACTTACATTAAGCAAGAACAAAAAAGCATGGGAATACATCACATAAAGGCATTTATCATGAAACATGCGTAAGCTAAGAAAGTAACAGTGGAATATCTATATAATGAAACTATACACCATACATATATACTATACTATGCTATACATATGTACTATGACGTGCTATGACTACATACAATGCAATTATAGTGCCGTCTAAATAACATGCTATAAGTCTGTATCAAATAGATATAGAGATATACTTTATTAGTCTCCCGAGGAAGAAATGTGTCTTAGCCCATTCTGAACGGGAACCCATTTTGGTGTTAGCATCATGTCGTGCTTTAGCTATTGAAAAATAGCAGATCCACAAGCTCATAGCGCGCCACCGAGTGGCGCGCTATGAGCTTGTAGGTCTGCTATTTTTGAAAAATCGAAGAACGACTGACATTTTTAGAATCTGATCTCAGGTCAGAATGGGTTCATCAGACCAGTGTGTGTCCAGTGGAAACCTCGTGTGAATCTGATCTCAGGTCAGAATGGGTTAGACAAAGGGCCCGCATGCAAGCGCGTATAGCCCAGGGGGGCAGTCAGCCAGATATTTCGTGAAGCCTCATTTGAAATCGGTAGTTCATATAATGGCCTGTTGTGGAGCTGGACTGGACCCAAAAAGCCCCATAGCTCCATAGAGGCCCATGTATTTTGGCCCAACTTCACCTAGACTGTATTACCTTAATAAACATGGTCATGAATACTTTCTTCTTCCAGTCACTAGTTTAAAGTCTCATTTCTAATGTCATAATATTCTTTTTGGAAAATTATGGTCCCATTAATTAAAAAAATGACCATAAAGTCGCGTATGTTCTGAGGGGCGTGGCTACCGTTACAGTCTATGATCGGGATTCCCCTCCCACTCAAGAGTCTTCTCCTCCCACTCGAGTCAAAATAAAAACCAACGGAGAAGAAGGGGGGAAGTCCCGCCTCGTTGTCTGGGCAGCCAATGACCAGCTGGTCCAAAACGGAGCCAGCCAATGGCCAGCTGGTACCAAACGGATCTAGAAAGATGGCGACTTACATCAGGAATTAGCATATTATTACAGGCTTCATTCAAAAAAATAAGAAAAAGAGGAAGAAGAAGGATAGGGGGGGGTGGAGAGGGGGGGGGGGGGGGGGGGGGGGGGGGTAAGAAGACATCACATCACATTTCAAGTAAGATGATAACACTCGGCTGTGCAGGCACATTCTGGGTGGGGAGGGTGGGGGTGGCGGGGGCTTTGGCCAGGCACAAAAAAGCTCTCTTCCTACGCAAGCCATCGAAGGGATGAGCTGTGCGGGGGGAGGAAAGAAAGATACCTAGCTGCAGGGGGGGAATTTAAAAACTTCAGTGCACTGTGCCTACATGTGTAGGCACAATGCAAGGAATAAATGCATTCGCCATGTATCCGAAGGAAGTCTGATCCAATCACTTTTAGATTTACTCTAGTTTAATCCTGAGTTTAAGTTTTTGTTGTGTTCAAGATCTGATTTTAGGCATGTTTAAACCTCCAGGAAAATCCGTGTTGAGGTTCTTAATCCACTGTTTTTCATTAAAACGTCTTTGTCCTATACTGTCCAGTTGGGATTGTGTTGAAGTCCAGCGCATTTTAGAGCTTCAATGCCGTGAGCCATGAAATGTTTGCACAAGCCTTGTGGTTGTCTTTTTTGCATTGTTAATATTGTATCTGTGTTGTCCCAGCCTTGTACCTATTGTTTTACCCGTTTCTCCGACATATTGTAAACCACATTTTTCACATGTGATTAAGTATATGCAGTTGCTGGTTCTGGTTGTTGTTTGCTGTTTAATCTCTAACACGCGTTTTGTAGTTCTATTTTTGACTAATTGTTTGGGTTTGAAGTATTCTGGTCCCTGGCGTGCTGGTGTGTTGGTTTCTTTTAGCTTGCTGTGTACTAGATAATCTTTAAGGTTTTAGTTTTTTCTGTTGGCCGATATAATTTTATAATCTTTTAGATCATCCGTTCGGTTCTGAAAATTCCTTTTTCATTCTATTGTTGGCTAGTCTGCTCTGTGTTGAATAACTGGTTATCAGGGCCAATTTGGGACCTGGATGTGGACATGTGTGTCCATGAGAACAGTTGGGTGGAAAGTTCATTTCCCATGTGTTTGTGTAAGTGTGTTCCTGGCATATATCTCAATTTGATCACCTATTATCTTAATGTCTTATTATATGCATATATACCCGCTTGATATCGATGTATTGATCTTATTTGATTGTATTGTTGGTGCTATAATGTTTTATTGTTTTACTTGTACAGCACTTTGGTCGATGACCAAAATGGGAGGGTTTGCCAGGTTGAAAATGGAACCCATTCTGGGCGCGAACCCCTTAGCATTGTGTTATACTTTAGCTATTGAAAAATAGCAGATCTACAAGCTCATAGCGCGCCACCGAGTGGCGCGCTACGAGCTTGTAGGTCTGCTATTTTTGAACAATCGTGAAAATGCGGCACAAATCTTTGAATATATATTATTTCAGAAGACTTTTTTTTTTTTTTTTCGACGTCAGGCCTAAATGGGTTATCTCAACGGTATAGTGGCAGGGCTGATTGGCCCCCTTTTACTTGGCAGAACTTCTTGAACACCAAGAAGAGTCTCTTCGGTCTGCCTCCTCCGTCAAACTGAAAGTCCTCCCAGCCCGTCTCTCCACCATGGGGCTACAGAGCCTTCAGCCGCTCTGCCCCCCCACCTCTGGAACTCCCTCCCCCCCCCCCTGACATCAGAAACATGGACACTATCACCATATTCCAAACTCACCTCAAAACCCACCTGTTTATAGGCAGGCTTATGACTCTGCATGACCTCTAGTGTTTTCTGCTGCAAGCTGTGTTTTTTTTCTGCTTTTAACTGTGTTTTTGTACTGTTTTTAATTAACCTGTACGGCGACCTTGAGTGCCCTGAAAGGCGCCTTATGAATAAAATTTATTATTATTATTATTATAAGCCGGTCAGAGACCTGAGGTCGGCACACCTCTCACTATTGACCCCCCAAACAGCCCTACCTAAAACCAGGGGAGGGAGACCGTGCTTTAGCTGTGGCTGCCTAGGCTCTGGAATAGCCTCTTCCTCTTCACATCAGAGCCGCCCCAGTCCATTGAGACTTTCTTTTCGACCTGGCTTTTAATCACAGCCTAGTTTAATTCCAACCTTCTATTTGATCACCTCTTATTACAATTTACAATTTAGGCATTTAGCAGACGCTCTTCATCCAGAGCGACTTACAATAAGCAAGAACGAAAAAGCATGGGAATACATCACATAAAAAGCATTTATCATGAAACATGCGTAAGCTAAGAAAGTAACAGTGGAATATCTATATAATGAAACTATACATATAAACTATACATATATATACTACTATGCTATACATATGTACTATGGCGTGCTATGACTACATACAATGCAATTATAGTGCTGTCTACATAACATGCTATAAGTCTGTATCAAATATAGATAGAGATATAGAGATATACTTTATTAGTCTCCCTAGGAAGAAATGTGTTTTATAGACAAAGGGCCCGCATGCAAGCGTAGCCCTTATGGCCATGTCGCCACAGTGCAGCACCAAATACATCTTTCTTGCGTCATAGAAAAAAATAAAGAAAAAGAGGAAGAAGAAGGATAGGGGGGGTGGAGAGGGCTTCGATGGCTTCCTACGCAAGCCATCGAAGGATGAGCTGCGCGGGGGGAGGAAAAAAAGATACCTAGCTGCAGGGGGGGAATTAAAAAACTTCAGTGCACTGTGCCTACATGTGTAGGCACAATGCAAGGAATAAATGCATTCGCCATGTATCCGAAGGAAGTCTGATCCAATCACTTTTAGATTTCTCCAGTGTAATCCTGAGTTTAAGTTTTTGTTGTGTTCAAGATCTGATTTTAGGCATGTTTAAGCCTCCAGGAAAATCCGTGTTGAGGTTCTTAACCCACTGTTTTTCATTAAAACGTCTTTGTCCTACTGTCCAGTTGGGATTGTGTTGAAGTCCAGCGCATTTTAGAGCTTCAATGCCGTGAGCCATGAAATGTTTGCACAAACCTTGTGGTCTTCTTTTTTCCATTGTTAATATTGTATCTGTGTTGTCCCAGCCTTGTACCTATTGTTTTACCCGTTTCTCCGACATATTGTAAACCACATTTTTCACATGTGATTAAGTAAATGCAGTTGCTGGTTCTGGTTGTTGTTTGTTGTTTAATCTCTAACACGCGTTTTGTAGTTCTATTTTTGACTAATTGTTTGGGTTTGAAGTATTCTGGTCCCTGGCGTGCTGGTGTGTTGGTTTCTTTTAGCTTGCTGTGTACTAGATAATCTTTAAGGTTTTTGTTTTTTCTGTAGGCCGATATAATTTTATAATTTTTTTAGAAGATCATCCGTTCGGTTCTCAAAATTCCTTTTTTATTCTGTTGTTGGCTAGTGTGCTCTGTGTTGAATAACTGGTTATCAGGGCCAATTTGGGACCTGGATGTGGACATGTGTGTCCATGAGAACAGTTGGGTGGAAAGTTCATTTCCCATGTGTTTGTGTAAGTGTGTTCCTGGCATATATCTCAATTTGATCACCTCTTATCTTAATGTCTTATTATATCCATATATACCCGCTTGATATCGATGTATTGATCTTATTTGATTGTATTGTTGGTGCTATAATGTTTTATTGTTTTACTTGTACAGCACTTTGGTCGATGACCAAAATGGGAGGGTTTGCCAGGTTGAAAATGGAACCCATTCTGGGCGCGAACCCCTTAGCATTGTGTTATACTTTAGCTATTGAAAAATAGCAGATCTACAAGCTCATAGCGCGCCACCGAGTGGCGCGCTACGAGCTTGTAGGTCTGCTATTTTTGAACAATCGTGAAAATGCGGCACAAATCTTTGAATATATATTATTTCAGAAGACTTTTTTTTTTTTTTTTCGACGTCAGGCCTAAATGGGTTATCTCAACGGTATAGTGGCAGGGCTGATTGGCCCCCCTTTTACTTGGCAGAACTTCTTGAACACCAAGAAGAGTCTCTTCGGTCTGCCTCCTCCGTCAAACTGAAAGTCCTCCCAGCCCGTCTCTCCACCATGGGGCTACAGAGCCTTCAGCCGCTCTGCCCCCCCCCCCCCCCCCCCCCCACCTCTGGAACTCCCCCCCCCCCCCCCCTGACATCAGAAACATGGACACTATCACCATATTCCAAACTCACCTCAAAACCCACCTGTTTATAGGCAGGCTTATGACTCTGCATGACCTCTAGTGTTTTCTGCTGCAAGCTGTGTTTTTTTTCTGCTTTTAACTGTGTTTTTGTACTGTTTTTAATTAACCTGTACGGCGACCTTGAGTGCCCTGAAAGGCGCCTTATGAATAAAATTTATTATTATTATTATTATAAGCCGGTCAGAGACCTGAGGTCGGCACACCTCTCACTATTGACCCCCCAAACAGCCCTACCTAAAACCAGGGGAGGGAGACCGTGCTTTAGCTGTGGCTGCCCCTAGGCTCTGGAATAGCCTCTTCCTCTTCACATCAGAGCCGCCCCTGTCCATTGAGACTTTTTTTTCGACCTGGCTTTTAATCACAGCCTATAGTTTAATTCCAACCTTCTATTTGATCACCTCTTATTACAATTTACAATTCAGGCATTTAGCAGACGCTCTTAATCCAGAGCGATTTACATTAAGCAAGAACAAAAAAGCATGGGAATACATCACATAAAAACATTTATCAAAAAACATGCGTAAGCTAAGAAAGTAACAGTGGAATATCTATATAATGAAACTATACATATAAACTATACATATATATACTACTATGCTATACATATGTACTATGACGTGCTATGACTACATACAATGCAATTATAGTGCCGTCTACATAACATGCTATAAGTCTGTATCAAATAGAGATAGAGATATAGAGATATACTTTATTAGTCTCCCTAGGAAGAAATGTGTCTTATAGACAAAGGGCCCGCATGCAAGCGTAGCCCTTATGTCCATGTCGCCACAGTGCAGCGCCAAATACATCTTTCTTGCATCATAGAAAAAAAGAAAGAAAAAGAGGAAGAAGAAGGATAGGGGGGGTGGAGAGGGCTTCGATGGCTTCCTAGCAAGCCATCGAAGGATGAGCTGCGCGGGGGGGAGGAAAAAAAGATACCTAGCTGCAGGGGGGGAATTAAAAAACTTCAGTGCACTGTGCCTACATGTGTAGGCACAGTGCAAGGAATGAATGCATTCGCCATGTATCCGAACTAAGTCTGATTCAATCCTTTTTAGATTTCTCCAGTTTAATCCTGAGTTTAAGTTTTTTAAATGTGCTTTTATGAATAAAGTTTGATTTGATTTGGTCTTCCTGCAGGAACGCTGCGCTGGACGCGGAACCAATCTACACCTTCAGAGCTCACAGGTGAGCCGAGAGAACACACACACTCTCTCTCACACACACACACACACACACACACACACACACACACACACACACACACACACACACACACACACACACACACACACAGGAAACCATGCAAGGCACCAAACCTGCTCATCGGGAGCAATTAGGGGGTTTCGGGTGTCTTGCTCAAAGGACACTTGGACACTATAACTCTGGGGGAATCGAACCGCATGGAACCGACCGGCGGTTTCCCCAAGCGGCCACTCCAACCGCCTGAGCCACTGCTATGAGCCCCTATGGGTAAGAATAACCCATTCTGACCTGAGATCAGATTCTAAAAACGTCTTCTACATCCTGACAGTTTTCGGGGAAAAAAGCCATGTTTCTATGTCAGTCGTTCTTCGATTTAAAAAAAAACAGCAGACCTACAAGCTCGTAGCGCGCCACTCGGTGGCGCGCTATGAGCTTGTAGATCTGCTATTTTTCAATAGCTAAAAGCATAACATAATGCTAACACCAAAAGGGGTTCCCGGCACCCAGAATGGGATAAGATAAGCAGAAAGGTATAAATATCGTTGAGCAGGCCTCGACGCCTGAACTCTCTCTCTAGCTCCTAGCAGGCTGCCTTCAACATGCATCATGAATTATGAAAAAGAAAATTACAGATGTAATTTGCACATGTTCTCGTCACTTGGAAGCGTCGCATCTTATCTAACCCATACTGGACGGGAACCCCTTTTGGTGTTTTAAGCATTATGTTATGCTTTAGCTGTTGAAAAATAGCAGATCTACAAGTTCATAGCGCGGCACTCCGCGCTATGAACTTGTAGTTCTGCAAATCTTTGAATATATATTCGAACTTTTTTAACTCAAATCTTTGCTTCTGGGGGTTCAATGGAACAACATGTTTTCAGATGGAGGTCGGTGGGCAATTGCATATCATTTTGGGGGTCCTTGACATTAAATATTGAGCACCACTGATACAGAAACGTGAGGTATTGTAGGTCTGCTATTTTTGAAAAAACGTGAAAATGTGGCACAAATCTTTGAATATATATATTATTTTAAAGCAAACTGAAACTACATATTTTCAGATGGGGGTCGGCAGGCCAATTACAGATAATTCTTAGGGTCATGAAAATGTTTGAGAACGACTGACATATAGAAACATGGGGTTTTTCGAGAAAACTCTTAGGATTTAGAGGGACATTCTGTAGAATCGTCCTCTAGGTCAAAATGGTCTAATCTCCTCTTGTGCCCGTTACAGTTGGGGATCTGTTGTAATTACACAGGGGCTCCAGATAGTGGAGGCCTGTCAGTGGAGTCCCTTGCAGACCCTTTTTCACTATCTTGTCAGAGTGAGGAGGAAGCAATAAATCAGAAGCTTACTGTGTGTGTGTGTGTGTGTGTGTGTGTGTGTGTGTGTGTGTGTGTGTGTGTGTGTGTGTGTGTGTGTGTGTGTGTGTGTGTGTGTGTGTGTGTGTGTGTGTGTGTGTGTGTGTGTGTGTGTGTGTGTGTGTGTGTGTGTGTGTGTGTGTGAGTGAGTGAGTGAGTGAATCATTGTGAAGCACATTGTAAGGCCCAGTGGTTCCCAAACTGTGGTGCGCGAGGCGCCTTCTAGGGGGTGCGCGACATGAAAAGGCTAATGGTGGTGCTGTGGATTTATTATACAGTAAATATATGAATACATACTGTATTATGCCAATATATGGCAAGTATATATGCAAAACATAGCCTATGCTGCATATATATGCCATATTCAGGTTCATTATATGAACATGGCAACACTGCTGGTTGACTAATGGAGGAATGAAGGGGAAACAGCGCCCCCTAAAGTCACAGATCACTGTTGAAATATTAGAAGGGCAAATTCTGTACTTTGTGGTTTCCAGTTCAACAAGTTTCAAATGGTCATATCTTCTTCATTTCCCCCCCAATTTCAATGAGCAATACATCATATGAAAGGTTATACAGTGTGCAGTTTCATATTATGTAAAGAACTGAAAAGTGACCATGGCCCCCTTGTATATCAAACCACTGTCCCCGGTCACATATATAAGAAATAGCCTGTATGAGTCTTTGTTTGAACTGCATTAAACTTATATAATAGTTTAATAGTAAAACGTTACCTATAGTTTCCCTTTAAAGTGCAAAATGTAGAGTCATTGTGTAGTTTTCAAATTGTGTAAAATGTATAAAAATCTAAAAAGTAACTAAAGTAAAAAAAAAAAGTAAAAACAAATCCCTCAATAGAGGGATTTGTTATGCACATGCATAAAGTGAATGGCAGATTGAGTGGCAAATCGAGTGGCAAAGTGAGTTTAATGTTGATTAAAGTAATTTAAGCGGGGACCCCTTTTGGTGTTTCAAACATCACGTTATAATTTAGCTATTGAAAAATAGCAGATCTACAAGCTCGTAGCGCGCCACCGAGTGGCGCGCTACGAGCCTGTAGGTCTGCTATTTTTGAAAAGTCGTTAAAATGTGCCTCAAATCTTTCCGAAAATTGTCATGATTTAGAATACATTCATTAAAAATTTCGACGTCAGGCCTAAATGGGCTAATGGAATCAAATATGACATCTCTGTGTGGATGTATGGGGCTGTCAAGGCCAGAAAGTAGTTTTCAATCAGTAGGCATTTCCACATAACTTCCTGTTATGATGATGATGTCACACGCATAATCCTCTATAGTACCTAAGTACAGTACTTGAGTAAATGTACTTAGTTACTGTACACCCCTATCTCTCCGCCCTGCTGCTGCTGTGCACAGCGTGCATCTGTACTTGAGTAAATGTACTTAGTTACTGTACACCCCTATCTCTCCGCCCTGCTGCTGTGCACAGCGTGCATCTGTATGGTGCTGTTTCTTTGATCCGCTTTGGGGGTCTTGATATTTAACCCATTCTGACCTGAGATCAGATTCATACGAGGTTTCCGCTGGACACACACTGGTCTGATGAACCCATTCTGACCTGAGATCAGATTCTAAAAATGTCAGTCGTTCTTCGATTTTTTTTCAAAAAATCGCAGACCTGCAAGCTCGTAGCGTGAGCTTGTAGATCTGCTATTTTTCAATAGCTAAAGCATAACATGATGCTAACACCAAAATGGGTGCCCGTTCAGAATGGGTTAATTCCCTGTCATTTCAATTTAGCAGATCATTTTTTATTTATCATACATATTTTCATTATGACGGTATAATTATGCTCAGATATTAAGGTCATGTAAATGTTATATTTATGCCCAATAAATATATTTATTTGACTCCCCGTGAGTCGTCAGACTGAAATGGGAAATGATCGAGGTTCAAGATTATTTAACCCATTTTGAGCTGGAACCCCTTTTGGTGGTATACATTAAAGTTCTCAAACTCTGCCCGAACCCGACCAGGCCCGACCAAGCCCGACCCGACGCTTTAGGGCCGGGCCGGGCCCAACAAATATGCTAATTAGTCGGGCCGGGCCGAGCCTCGGGCTCTGTGATTTTCCGCAATTTTATTCTTTTTTTTTTTTTTTTTTTTAAGTGTTATTATAATAAAAATAGCAATTCTGTTATTTGTGTAATGTGATTGTGTATACGTGTATGAGTATGTATTTATTATGAAGAGGGCTGCGCTAGGGGATTCACTTGTGACAGGAGGACTGGAGACGGGGGTCGCATCGCACTGGCATTTCAGACTCGGAGGCCTCGTACACACATGTCAAACCATGTGACTTCCATTGGAAAAGCATTGAGAATGAGGCGGCCATGAAACAGACAGAACAGATCATGTCAGTCCAGCATGTGTGTACGAGGCCAGAGCAGCATTGCAGCCTGCCCCGCACGCAGGCAGTAGAGAACAGTGGACGGTGAGAGACTTGCTTGCTACCGCTGGTTTCCCTCTGGTTTGCGCACCAAACGAGCTACTAACCACCAGTTAACTTGCCAAGTTGCCATATGCTTAAATATTTCATAAAATCAATCGGATTATCACAGCTGAAGAAGCGTCAGGTTTTCGTCATGTTGCACCGAGTCTCGTTAACCCAGCTGGCTGCGATGAATAAAACCTAATTATTAATCAACGTCACCAAACGATCCAGTGATAATTATATAACTTAGCTACACCACGTAAAGCAACTTCACTTCAGAGGAAACTAAGGGAGGGAGCTGCAGCTGCTATTCGTGTTTACTCACCAGTCACCACCACCACTGTATGGAATCCATTAGAATGATTGGAAATGGAAGTTATGGAACATTAATAGCCTATTCTAACGTGAGTTACATACATCCTTTATTTCGATAAATCCGTTGATCTCCGTTCTCACTTTCACACTGAAACACGGCGCCGCTGCATGCGCTGCTATTTAGTGCTGCTTTTTTTTCTCTCTCTTTTTTTCCTGTTGGGCTTTTGTCGGGCTTCGGGCTTAACATTATGGCAATTTTTAGGGTAGGGCCGAGCCTCGGGCCCACCCAGTTAGGGTAGGGTCGGGCCGGGCCATATTTTTTGGGCCCGTTGAGAACTTTAGTATACATACATTATGTTATAATTTAGCTATTGAAAAATAGCAGATCTACAAGCTCGGTGCTGCGCTGCGAACTGTCATGATTTAGAAAACTTTTATTTTTATTTTTTTTAAATTGGTTGCAGCATCATAGACAGTCATCACTACATCAAACACAATAAAACATACTACAGTTACACATAGCCGATACCAGAAAAAGTGCACAATATGGGCGGGAACCCCTTTTGGTGTTTTAAACATTATGTTATGATTTAGCTATTGAAAAATAGCAGATCTACAAGCTCATGGCGCGCCACCAGCTTGTAGGTCTGCTATTTTTGAAAAATCGTTAAAATGTGGCGCATGGAGCACCGCTCAACCTCAGAATCAGAAACATTTTAGGATTTAGAAGCCTTCTTTTTTAATCGACCTCAGTCCAAAATGGGATAAAGTGCACGGTGTTAAAGTACTATGCGATAAAGTGCACGTTGACATAGAAAGTGCATATAGGCACACAAGACAGAACCAACTAGAAAAAGTGCCCTTCCGGGCACAGGTCTCCACCAGGTTATCCACAGATCCGTGCAGTTAGAGGTAAAAACACTTTTCGGCCAGTTATAGCGCCACCTTGAGGCTGAGTTGAAATTGTTCATGTGGCATTTCGTCCTCGGCCTAGTGGGAATGTGGGTGCACAATTTCACGGAAATCACGCGATGTGTTCATGATTTGCAGCATTTTGTTTGAAACTGAGCACTCCTGTGAACTTTGGAAGCCAATCTTAACCAATCAGGATGGAGTCTGATAAATGTGAAAGACCCGTTTCGTTGAATGGCTCTAGAGAGACTGTGTACCAATTTGCGTGATGTTTGGACAAAATCTGTAGGTGTACTGTGCAAAAACTTGTTTTGCACAAAGCGGCCTCCTGGTGGCGCTATAACAGGCCGTTGTGGAAAGTTTGGGGCAGAGGTTCATGGTTGGCATCCAGGGAGTGTGTGTGCAAAATATGGCATCGACCGGGTTAACGGTGGCCGAGATTAGCTGTTCACGGACACACGGACACACAAACGGACACACAAACGGACGGACGGACACGCGGACGGACGGAGTGCAAAACATACTCTCCCCACATGCCTTCGGCCTGGTGGAGACAATAAGTGCTTATATAAGGCCTGGCTATATCATATAATAATAATATATCATATAATATCCGGTGTATTTACCTCCATGTGACGTCCATTAATATTCTTTGTCCTGGTCTAAATAAACAAATAAAGTAAAGGCTATCTACATGACCTTCCCGCAGCAGCACTCACTGTACAAATGGATACAGGGACAAAGGAATAGTATTATTATTTTATTTCTTTGTGGCACGAGGGGCCCGCCAAGCGAAGGCCAGGTGGAAGGAGTTCGTATTCAACATTTAGTGGGCGAGCGGCATCAGAACGAACAGACAGAGCACCCGTCTGTTAAACCATTCACGCCTGACGCCTTTTCGGAAAGATTTGAGGCACATTTTTACGATAAAAAAAAAATAGCAGATCTACAAGCTCATAGCGCGCCACTCGGTGGCGCGCTATGAGCTTGTAGATCTGCTATTTTTCAATAGCTAAATTATAATATAATGTTTAAAACACCAAAAGGGGTTCCCGACCTAAAATGGGTTAAAAAGTTGTTCTAGGCCGTCCATCCGTCCGTGAGCCAATTACCTTAGAGGCCACTTTTACAGTTTGTCCAAGGGAGTTCTTAATTGTCCCTGTTCTGGTCTCTTCATACGCTGAAGAAGGCATAACCTCGTTTGTCAAAACGTTTTTTTTTTGGCATCGGGACTACGAGTCGTGCGACCTCTCCTTTTCATTGTAAATGGTCTGATACAAAGATTGCCATGCGAATAATATGATGGAGAAGGAAATGACAGACTCAATGTAGGCACTGTAAAACAGTTTAATCAGAGTCTTGTCGACATTGGCCTCGGAAACCCAGACGTTTTTATTTCCAGGGAGAGAAACAAAAGTCTGGGTTTCGAGTCCACTTCATAGAGTAGCGCAAACGTCGATCACTCTCTGCTGATTTCTGATCGTCTGCACCTTTGTTAACCCTCTACGACCCGCATTAATTTCTACTTGCAAAAAATAGATTTCAACCTTACTACTACTTTGTACTACTAGGACTAAGACTAAAAAATATGTTACAAAAAAAAAAAAAAAAAAAAAAGTTTGATGAAAAATTTATAATAATTATATAATAATTATATAAATTAATAATTTACATTTGGGGGATATCTTTCACAATAATGAATAAAACATGTTCTAGACATTCTAATGATCACAAAAAAACATATATTACAATTATTGTACCTACTTTTATTAGGGTAAAGGTCAAAAGTCTTAGGTTAAAAAATGTTCAAGACATTTTTAATTTGTGTGAATTTCAGCCTCTGTGGGGGGTATTTATATGCAAATATCATGACCAATGGCATTGGAATGGCATTGCAATGAACATCACTGATGACGTTTAGGTGAAAAAAGAACAGAAAAAATCGAAGAACGACTTGACATTTTTTAGAATCTGATCTCAGGTCAGGATGGGTTAATCAGACCAGTGTATGTGTCCAGTGGAAACCTCGTATGAATCTGATCTCAGGTCAGAATGAGTTAACAGTTAACATCACCAAGGCCGGAGGATGTGCGTTATATATTATCTTATATTATCTTTTTATTGAATCCATTTTCACTCAATTGTTTTGGATTTTGAAGCCTCCACAAAAAATAAATAGTCTCTAAGGGCCCTTTTCTCGTCTGTGCTAAACCCCTTATCCCATAAACGTCTTTTATGATGATCATGATTATGATCCAGATCGGCTATAGTTGACAATTTCAATATGTACGTATTCAAATAAGTTTAGGGATTAGATGGAAATAGGGCCCTAAGTCTATTATGTACAGCATCTACCCTATGTACTTACAGTACATATCGACGATCCGACAAGCTCACACTGCGTTGTTGTGTGACACGTTAACTTGTAGATCTGCTATTTTCAAATATATATTTTTTTGAATACAATAACTATACAAATCTTGTATGGCAGTCCCAGGCGCAAAATAGTTTAACCCATTCTGACCGGGCACCCATTTTGGTGTCAGCATCATGTTATGCTTTAGCTATTTAAAAATAGCAGATCTACAAGCTCATATCGCGCCACCGAGTGGCGCGATACGAGCTTGTAGGTCTGCTATTTTTGAAAAATCGAAGAACGACTGACATTTTTAGAATCTGATCTCAGGTCAGAATGGGTTCATCAGACCAGTGTGTGGCCGGCGGAAACCTCGTATGAATCTGATCTCAGGTCAGAATGGGTTAATATTTTCAGACATCCTTGACATCAAAAGTTTGAGAAGCAGTGTTTTCTATAGGGTACAGTGTATGCTGTCCGCTGTCTTGTTTTAGTGTACAGTGTACTGTATGTCTTGTTTTGGCTGCTGCTCCACACAGCTCCCGGCATCCATTCTTTGCAAAGGCGAGCCCAGTGCTAAAATTAAGTTTAAAGTTTATAAAATGAAGCAATAACACTGAAGAGAGAAGGGATCACAGTGCTCTCTTGTCTGTGGGCTGTGTGTTGTTTCCCATTCTGAGGATTCAGAGCTGCACTTCTGGGAGCTGTACAGCACTAGCCTGGTTAATAAACCAGACCGAATCAGCCGTTGGCAAAAATAAATTGCCTGCCGGCGGATTTCCGTCTGGAGAGGCTCAATTGTACGCCCATTTCCTACACCAGAGAATGTGGGCGGCCAATCGGGACACGGTATGCAATATGGGCGGGCTTTGCTACAGTGACTTTCAATGCTTGAGACCTTTGGCTGACAGTAGCTCTGACCAATTGCGTCAAAGAGAAAATGTTTCCCTGGAAATGAAATCCAAGCTGAGCCTCCCCAGACTAATATCCCGCGGTCCGTGCGATATTAGTCTGGTTTATTAACCAGGCTAGTACAGCACAGTAGAATGCTGGAGCTGGAGAAAGTGTTTGTGTGTGAGCGAGCGTCATAGTATTACAGACGAACATAAGGAAAGTTATAGAATGTGAATGAGTTGCAGCATGTGTTCAGTCACAGTGACCTAGATTGCATTTTCAGACTGCCACACTTTTTAGCAATAGAGGGTATGCGTATGCTTAAAGTGGATGGCACATCGAGAGGCAAATCGAGTGGCAAAGCAACATGCAAAGTGAGTTTAACATTGTTTAACGTTGTTTAATGCAATCAGAGAGGACTTTTCTGTGTGGATGTATGAGGCTGTCAAGGCCAGAAAGTAGTTTTTGCCACTCAGCAGGCATTTCCTGCATAACTTCCTGGTTTGATGATGATGTCACGCGCATACCCTCTATTGGCTACAGAGTACAGTGTGCCAAAGTAGACAAGCGTTCCGACTAGTCAGGACAGACTATGGGGGAGGGGTCGAGTCCGAGTCAAGACCAGCTTTTATTGTTATTATTATTATTATTTGTCATTTGATATGTACAGAAAACATTGCGACAGTAGACGGGCACATCAGCTGCACTCCCCATTTTGGGCGAGAACCCCTTTTGGTGTTAGCAGTAGGGATTTTTCAAAAATAGCAGACCTACAAGCTCGTAGCGCGCCACCGAGTGGCGCGCTACGAGCTTGTAGCTCTGCTATTTTTGAAAAATCGAAGACCGACTGACATAGAAACATAGCTTTTTCAGAAAACTGTCAGGATGTAGAAGACGTTTATAGAATCTGATCTCAGGTCAAAATGGGTTAACAAGATAGCTGTTTATAAGCGCCAGACAGCTCTCTTATAATAATGTGAATGGGCTCCTCGTAATACTATGGGTATAATATGGGTATAAAATCGTTGCTTCTGAGGGGTTCCTGGAACAACATATTTTCAGATGGGGGTCGGCGGCCAATTACAGATAATTCTGGGTGTCCTTGTCAGGAAAATGTTTGAGAACCACTGACATAGAAACATGGGCTTTTTCATGATTTAGAAGACTTTTCTAAAAATCGAACTTATAGGCCTAAATGGGTTAACTACTTTTTCCGGAACCCCTGGGGGTTCCCGGACCTCACTTTTAACCCATTCTGACCTGAGATCAGATTCATACGAGGTTTCCGCCGGACACACACTGGTCTGATTAACCCATTCTGACCTGAGATCAGATTCTAAAAATGTCAGTCGTTCTTCGATTTTTTCAAAAATAGCAGACCTACAAGCTCGTATCGCGCCACTCGGTGGCGCGATATGAGCTTGTAGATCTGCTATTTTTCAATAGCTAAAGCATAACATGATGCTGACACCAAAATGGGTGCCCGCCCAGAATGGGTTAAGGCCGAATGTGAAGGAAAATAAAAGCCCGGGTACCGAGGCTACCACTTTAAGAACCAATGTTTTAGAGAGTAACAGCACATACTTTTTGAAACTTTGAATACAAGCTGAACACAACATGTTTGAAATGAGTGTTTAGGGGGCATAGAACCACATGGGTTCTAATTAATGACAAGAGTTCCCAGTCCAATTCCCAGCCAGCTGGACAATTTTCTGCTTGTCTTCTCTCTCTCTCTCTCTCTCTCTCTCTCTCTCTCTCTCTCTCTCTCTCTCTCGTGCCATCAAACAAAAGCTCAGGAAAGTTCTCCCAAAAATGTAAAACTTTTAAACGGAATGGAATTCAATGTCAAATGGATTCTCCAAACACGGCTTCCATGAGTTTCAATTGGTCTTGAAATTGCATTCATTATAAAAGAGGCACTCGTGTCATTTTTGGGGTGAATGCATTATCTCCTGGTGTCAAACGTTCAGCATTTCTATTGCTCCTGATGTAGTCTCTCAAGACGGGCTGTTTTCCCGAACGAACAGACAGAGCACCCGTCTGTTAAACCATTCACGCCCGACGCCTTTTCTGAAAGATTTGAGGCACATTTTTAAGATTTTTCAAAAAATAGCAGACCTACAAGCTCATAGCGCGCCACTCGGTGGCGCGCTATGAGCTTGTAGATCTGCTATTTTTCAAGAGCTGAATTATAACATAATGTTTGACGATGGGATTCTCAGATTGCTCCTGTGTGTGTGTGAATGTAATGCACAATCTATGTAAAGTGCTTTGGATAAAGCTAAAAGCGCTTCTGTATATAAATGCACCATTTAACATTCATATCTAAAGCACTTTCTTCTTCTTCAACTTTATACCATTTAAAGGAGCACTTGAGTACTTTGCCCACAATTGGCTAAAACGTCCTCGGCATGTTGAGGGGAAATCTCTCTCTCTCTCTCTCTCCCCCTCTCTCCCTCTCTCTCCCCCTCTCTCTGTCTCTGTCTCTCTGTCTCTGTCTCTGTCTCTGTCTCTGTCTCTGTCTCTGTCTCTGTCTCTGTCTCTGTCTCTGTCTCTGTCTCTGTCTCTGTATCTGTCTCTCTCTCTCTGTCTCTCTCTCTCTGTCTCTCTCTCTCTGTCTCTCTGTCTCTATGTCTCTCTCTCTCTCTCTCTCTCTCCCTCTCTCTCCCCCTCTCTCTCACTCTCTGTCTCTGTCTCTCTGTCTCTGTCTCTCTCTCTCTCTCTCTCTCTCTCTCTCTCTGTCTCTGTCTCTCTCTCTCTCTCTCTCTCTCTGTCTCTGTCTCTGTCTCTCTCTCTCTGTCTCTCCCTCTCCCTCTCTGTCTCTGTCT
>NC_139707.1:45616985-45736985 GCF_964188405.1 Protomyctophum parallelum | reverse complement strand
CTCTGTCTCTCTGCAGACTGTTCTCTCCCTCCTCTCTGTCTCTCTGCAGACTGTTCTCTCCCTCTCTCTGTCTCTCTGCAGACTGTTCTCTCCTCCTCTCTGTCTCTCTGCAGACTGTTCTCTCTCTCCCTCTCTGTCTCTCTGCAGACTGTTCTCTCTCTCCCTCTCTGTCTCTCTGCAGACTGTTCTCTCTCCCTCCTCTCTGTCTCTCTGCAGGACTGTTCTCTCTCTCCCTCTCTGTCTCTCTGCAGACTGTTCTCTCTCCTTCTCTGTCTCTCTGCAGACTGTTCTCTCTCTCCTCTCTGTCTCTCTGCAGACTGTCTCTCTCTCTCTCTGACGTCTCTCTCTGTCTCTCTGCAGACTGTTCTCTCTCCCTCTCTGTCTCTCTGCAGACTGTTCTCTCCCTCCTCTCTGTCTCTCTGCAGACTGTTCTCTCTCTCCCTCTCTGTCTCTCTGCAGACTGTTCTCTCCCTCTCTCGTCTCTGTCTCTCTGCAGACTGTTCTCTCTCTCTCCCTCTCTGTCTCTCTGCAGACTGTTCTCTCTCCCTCCTCTCTGTCTCTCTGCAGACTGTTCTCTCTCCCTCCCTCTCTGTCTCTCTGCAGACTGTTCTCTCTCTCCCTCTCTGTCTCTCTGCAGACTGTTCTCTCTCTCTCTCTGTCTCTCTCTGCAGACTGTTCTCTCTCCTCTCTCTGTCTCTCTGCAGACTGTTCTCTCCCTCCCTCTCTGTCTCTCTGCAGACTGTTCTCTCTCCTCTCTCTGTCTCTCTGCAGACTGTTCTCTCTCCTCCTCTCTGTCTCTCTGCAGACTGTTCTCTCTCCTCCTCTCTGTCTCTCTGCAGACTGTTCTCTCCCTCTCTCTGTCTCTCTGCAGACTGTTCTCTCTCTCCCTCTCTGTCTCTCTGCAGACTGTTCTCTCCCTCTCTCTGTCTCTCTGCAGACTGTTCTCTCCTCTCTGTCTCTCTGCAGACTGTTCTCTCTCCCTCTCTCTGTCTCTCTGCAGACTGTTCTCTCCCTCCCTCTCTGTCTCTCTGCAGACTGTTCTCTCTCTCCCTCTCTGTCTCTCTGCAGACTGTTCTCTCTCCTCTCTCTGTCTCTCTGCAGACTGTTCTCTCTCCTCTCTCTCTGCTACTCTGTTCTCTCTCTCTCTGTCTCTCTGCAGACTGTTCTCTCTCTCTCTCTGTCTCTCTGCAGACTGTTCTCTCCTCTCTCTGTCTCTCTGCAGACTGTTCTCTCCCTCTCTCTGTCTCTCTGCAGACTGTTCTCTTCCTCCTCTCTGTCTCTCTGCAGACTGTTCTCTCCCTCTCTCTCTGTCTCTCTGCAGACTGTTCTCTCTCTCCCTCTCTGTCTCTCTGCAGACTGTTCTCTCCCTCTCTCTGTCTCTCTGCAGACTGTTCTCTCTCCCTCTCTGTCTCTCTGCAGACTGTTCTCTCTCTCCCTCTCTGTCTCTCTGCAGACTGTTCTCTCTCTCCCTCTCTGTCTCTCTGCAGACTGTTCTCTCTCCTCCCTCTCTGTCTCTCTGCAGACTGTTCTCTCTCCTCTCTCTGTCTCTCTGCAGACTGTTCTCTCTCCTCTCTGTCTCTCTGCAGACTGTTCTCTCTCTCCCTCTCTGTCTCTCTGCAGACTGTTCTCTCTCTGCCTCTCTGTCTCTCTGCAGACTGTTCTCTCTCTCCCTCTCTTTCTCTCTGCATACTGTTCTCTCTCTCTCTCTCTCTCTCTGTCTCTCTGCAGACTGTTCTCTCTCTCCCTCTCTGTCTCTCTGCAGACTGTTCTCTCCCTCTCTGTCTCTCTGCAGACTGTTCTCTCCCTCTCTGTCTCTCTGCAGACTGTTCTCTCTCTCCCTCTCTGTCTCTCTGCAGACTGTTCTCTCTCTCCCTCTCTGTCTCTCTGCAGACTGTTCTCTCCCTCCTCTGTCTCTCTGCAGACTGTTCTCTCTCTCCCTCTCTGTCTCTCTGCAGACTGTTCTCTCCCTCCCTCTCTGTCTCTCTGCAGACTGCTCTCTCTCTCTCTCTCTGTCTCTCTGCAGACTGTTCTCTCCCTCCCTCTCTGTCTCTCTGCAGACTGTTCTCTCTCCCTCCCTCTCTGTCTCTCTGCAGACTGTTATCTCTCTCTCTCTCTGTCTCTCTGCAGACTGTTCTCTCTCTCCTCTCTGTCTCTCTGCAGACTGTTCTCTCCCTCTCTCTGTCTCTCTGCAGACTGTTCTCTCCCTCCCTCTCTGTCTCTCTGCAGACTGTTCTCTCTCCCTCCCTCTCTGTCTCTCTGCAGACTGTTCTCTTTCTCTCTCTGTCTCTCTGCAGACTGTTCTCTCCCTCTCTCTGTCTCTCTGCAGACTGTTCTCTCCCTCTCTCTGTCTCTCTGCAGACTGTTCTCTCCCTCTCTGTCTCTCTGCAGACTGTTCTCTCTCTCTCTGTCTCTCTGCAGACTGTTCTCTCTCTCCCTCTCTGTCTCTCTGCAGACTGTTCTCTCCCTCCCTCTCTGTCTCTCTGCAGACTGTTCTCTCTCTCCCTCTCTGTCTCTCTGCAGACTGTTCTCTCCCTCTCTGTCTCTCTGCAGACTGTTCTCTCTCCCTCCCTCTCTGTCTCTCTGCAGACTGTTCTCTCTCTCCCTCTCTGTCTCTCTGCAGACTGTTCTCTCCCTCTCTGTCTCTCTGCAGACTGTTCTCTCCCTCCCTCTCTGTCTCTCTGCAGACTGTTCTCTCTCTCCCTCTCTGTCTCTCTGCAGACTGTTCTCTCCCTCCCTCTCTGTCTCTCTGCAGACTGTTCTCTCTCCCTCCCTCTCTGTCTCTCTGCAGACTGTTCTCTCTCCCTCCCTCTCTGTCTCTCTGCAGACTGTTCTCTCTCCCTCCCTCTCTGTCTCTCTGCAGACTGTTCTCTCTCTCCCTCTCTGTCTCTCTGCAGACTGTTCTCTCTCTCTCTCTGTCTCTCTGCAGACTGTTCTCTCCCTCTCTCTGTCTCTCTGCAGACTGTTCTCTCCCTCCCTCTCTGTCTCTCTGCAGACTGTTCTCTCCCTCTCTCTGTCTCTCTGCAGACTGTTCTCTCCCTCTCTCTGTCTCTCTGCAGACTGTTCTCTCCCTCTCTCTGTCTCTCTGCAGACTGTTCTCTCCCTCTCTCTGTCTCTCTGCAGACTGTTCTCTCTCTCCCTCTCTGTCTCTCTGCAGACTGTTCTCTCCCTCTCTCTGTCTCTCTGCAGACTGTTCTATCCCTCTCTGTCTCTCTGCAGACTGTTCTCTCCCTCTCTCTGTCTCTCTGCAGACTGTTCTCTCCCTCTCTCTGTCTCTCTGCAGACTGTTCTCTCTCTCCCTCTCTGTCTCTCTGCAGACTGTTCTCTCCCTCTCTCTGTCTCTCTGCAGACTGTTCTCTCCCTCTCTCCCTCCCTCCTTCTCTCTCTCTGTCTCTCTGCAGACTGTTCTCTCTCTCTCTGTCTCTCTGCAGACTGTTCTCTCCCTCTCTCTGTCTCTCTGCAGACTGTTCTCTCCCTCTCTGTCTCTCTGCAGACTGTTCTCTCTCTCCCTCTCTGTCTCTCTGCAGACTGTTCTCTCTCTCCCTCTCTGTCTCTCTGCAGACTGTTCTCTCTCTGCCTCTCTGTCTCTCTGCAGACTGTTCTCTCTCTCCCTCTCTGTCTCTCTGCAGACTGTTCTCTCCCTCTCTGTCTCTCTGCAGACTGTTCTCTCCCTCTCTGTCTCTCTGCAGACTGTTCTCTCCCTCCCTCTCTGTCTCTCTGCAGACTGTTCTCTCCCTCTCTGTCTCTCTGCAGACTGTTCTCTCTCTCTCTGTCTCTCTGCAGACTGTTCTCTCCTCCCTCTCTGTCTCTCTGCAGACTGTTCTCTCCCTCTCTGTCTCTCTGCAGACTGTTCTCTCTCTCCCTCTCTGTCTCTCTGCAGACTGTTCTCTCCCTCTCTGTCTCTCTGCAGACTGTTCTCTCTCTCCCTCTCTCTCTGTCTCTCTGCAGACTGTTCTCTCTCTCCCTCTCTGTCTCTCTGCAGACTGTTCTCTCTCTCCCTCTCTGTCTCTCTGCAGACTGTTCTCTCTCTCCCTCTCTCTCTGTCTCTCTGCAGACTGTTCTCTCTCTCCCTCTCTGTCTCTCTGCAGACTGTTCTCTCTCTCCCTCTCTCTCTGTCTCTCTGCAGACTGTTCTCTCTCTCCCTCTCTCTCTGTCTCTCTGCAGACTGTTCTCTCTCTCCCTCTCTCTGTCTCTCTGCAGACTGTTCTCTCTCTCCCTCTCTGTCTCTCTGCAGACTGTTCTCTCTCTCTCTCTCTGTCTCTCTGCAGACTGTTCTCTCTCTCTCTCTCTGTCTCTCTGCAGACTGTTCTCTCTCTCCCTCTCTGTCTCTCTGCAGACTGTTCTCTCTCTCCCTCTCTGTCTCTCTGCAGACTGTTCTCTCTCCCTCCCTCTCTGTCTCTCTGCAGACTGTTCTCTCTCTCCCTCTCTGTCTCTCTGCAGACTGTTCTCTCTCCCTCCCTCTCTGTCTCTCTGCAGACTGTTCTCTCCCTCCCTCTCTGTCTCTCTGCAGACTGTTCTCTCCCTCCCTCTCTGTCTCTCTGCAGACTGCTCTCTCCCTCTCTCTCTGTCTCTCTGCAGACTGTTCTCTCTCTCCCTCTCTGTCTCTCTGCAGACTGCTCTCTCCCTCTCTCTGTCTCTCTGCAGACTGTTCTCTCTCCCTCTCTGTCTCTCTGCAGACTGTTCTCTCTCTCCCTCTCTGTCTCTCTGCAGACTGTTCTCTCTCTCCCTCTCTGTCTCTCTGCAGACTGTTCTCTCCCTCCCTCTCTGTCTCTCTGCAGACTGTTCTCTCTCTCTCTCTGTCTCTCTGCAGACTGTTCTCTCCCTCTCTGTCTCTCTGCAGACTGTTCTCTCTCTCCCTCTCTGTCTCTCTGCAGACTGTTCTCTCTCTGCCTCTCTGTCTCTCTGCAGACTGTTCTCTCTCTCCCTCTCTTTCTCTCTGCATACTGTTCTCTCTCTCTCTCTCTCTCTCTGTCTCTCTGCAGACTGTTCTCTCTCTCCCTCTCTGTCTCTCTGCAGACTGTTCTCTCCCTCTCTGTCTCTCTGCAGACTGTTCTCTCTCCCTCCCTCTCTGTCTCTCTGCAGACTGTTCTCTCTCTCCCTCTCTGTCTCTCTGCAGACTGTTCTCTCTCTCCCTCTCTGTCTCTCTGCAGACTGTTCTCTCCCTCTCTGTCTCTCTGCAGACTGTTCTCTCTCTCCCTCTCTGTCTCTCTGCAGACTGTTCTCTCCCTCTCTGTCTCTCTGCAGACTGTTCTCTCTCTCCCTCTCTGTCTCTCTGCAGACTGTTCTCTCCCTCTCTGTCTCTCTGCAGACTGTTCTCTCTCTCCCTCTCTGTCTCTCTGCAGACTGTTCTCTCTCTCTCTGTCTCTCTGCAGACTGTTCTCTCCCTCCCTCTCTGTCTCTCTGCAGACTGTTCTCTCTCTCCCTCTCTGTCTCTCTGCAGACTGTTCTCTCTCTCCCTCTCTGTCTCTCTGCAGACTGTTCTCTCTCTCCCTCTCTGTCTCTCTGCAGACTGCTCTCTCTCTCCCTCTCTGTCTCTCTGCAGACTGTTCTCTCTCTCCCTCTCTGTCTCTCTGCAGACTGCTCTCTCTCTCCCTCTCTGTCTCTCTGCAGACTGCTCTCTCTCTCCCTCTCTGTCTCTCTGCAGACTGTTCTCTCTCTCCCTCTCTGTCTCTCTGCATACTGTTCTCTCTCTCCCTCCCTCCCTCTCTGCAGACTGTTCTCTCCCTCCCTCTCTGTCTCTCTGCAGACTGTTCTCTCCCCCCCTCCCTCTCTGCAGACTGTTCTCTCCCTCTCTGTCTCTCTGCAGACTGCTCTCTCTCTCCCTCTCTGTCTCTCTGCAGACTGTTCTCTCCCTCCCTCTCTGTCTCTCTGCAGACTGTTCTCTCCCCCCCTCCCTCTCTGCAGACTGTTCTCTCCCTCTCTGTCTCTCTGCAGACTGCTCTCTCTCTCCCTCTCTGTCTCTCTGCAGACTGTTCTCTCCCTCCCTCTCTGTCTCTCTGCAGACTGCTCTCTCCCCCCCTCCCTCTCTGCAGACCGTTCAGAGTCCAAATCACTCCCTCTGCGGAGACGACTTGTCTTGTGAACCGACATTTCATTTTCCATCAGTGAGAGTGACATTGAGCGACTCCTGCCTGTCAGGCGGTGCATGGCGAGGGCCTCAGACAGACAGACGTCAGGCGGTGCACAGTAGCCGTGGCGAGGGCCTCAGACAGACAGACAGACAGACAGACGGAGAGCTTTGCCTTCACACAGGTGTGATTTTTAAATCACTGAATACTAGTATTCTCTCCTAGTGTTTGCAGTGACCTTCTATGTAACCCAGAAACCTGGAGGACTGCCTCAGTGCCTCGAGGACCTGTTGACCTGTTGACCTTCTATGTAACCCAGAAACCTGGAGGACTGCCTCAGTGCCTCGAGGACCTGTTGACCTGTTAACCTTCTATGTAACCCAGAAACCTGGAGGACTGCCTCAGTGCCTCGAGGACCTGTTGGGCTGTTCCACCGTACGGTACAACTTGGCTCCACTCCAAGTGTTCCCAATAAATAACATCTGAAAGTGAAAGTGCCTCTTTTTTTCTTTTTTTTTTTTTTTTGTCCCACGATTTTGTAACCCATTTTTCACCCCTGTGTCAATCATCCTGTGATGTGATCCTGGGCTCTACACACCCTCCGCCAACCTAGTCCCCATATATGGGGGACAAGGGGAGAGCAACGGACTTGAACTCATGCTTCCTTCGTGCTTGAGTGTCCAAGTTGCTCCTTTACACCTGACAGGGGGGGAGTTTCCCTGGTTGAACGTAGCTCGTGGAAGGAGCACGTTATTCCAACCAGTTCCTTTCCCCTCCATCAGGCGCCCCGGCTGGCCAGGGGGAGGCAGTTTAGAGACCAGGATTACTGCATGTTTTTGTGAGGGTATACCTACCCTAGGGGACACGGAGAGAACATGCAAACTCCACACAGAAAGGCCCTTTTGCCAACCCCGCCTTCGCGTATGGGCACTGATGACGCGGAGGAGGAAACACGCCGCCAGCGCCCACAGCGCCCCGAGCGGGAATCGAACCCAGGACCTTCTAGCTGTGAGGCGACTTTCTGTACCTCTTGTGTTTTGCACGCAAAGTCAAAACATTCCATTGTGACAACCAGACGTTTGATCCATCTTGAAGCATCTTTGTAACCACTAACCATTATTGTCTCCACCAGGCCGAAGGCATGGGGGGAGAGTATGTTTTGCACTCCGTCCGTCCGTCCGTGTGTGTGTCCTTGAGCAGCTAATCTCCGGCACCGTTAACCCGGTCTATGCCAAATTTTGCACACACACACTCCCTGGATGCCAACAATGAACCTCTGCCCCAAAATTTCCACAACGGCCTGTTATAGCGCCACCAGGAGGCCGCTTTGTGCAAAACAAGTTTTTGCATGCCAAATTTTGCACACACACTCCCTGGATGCCAACGATGAACCTCTGCCCCAAAATTTCCAGAACGGCCTGTTATAGCGCCACCAGGAGGCCGCTTTGTGCAAAACAAGTTTTTGCACAGTACACCTACAGATTTTGTCCAAACATCGCGCAAATTGGTACACAGTCTCTCTAGAGCCATTCAACGAAACCGGTCTTTCAGATTTCTCAGACTCCATCCTGATTGGATAAGATTGGCTTCCAAAGTTCACAGGAGTGCTCAGTTTCAAACAAAAAGCTGCAAATCATGAACACATCGCGTGATTTCCGTGAAATTGTGCACGCACATTCCCACTAGGCCGAGGAAGAAATGCCACATGAACAATTTCAACTCAGCCTCAAGGTGGCGCTATAACTGGCCGAAAAAGTGTTTTTACCTCTAATTTACTTTTGTTGCCCTTTTATCCAACCACCAGATGAAGGCAAGCTGCAATGTCCTACATTCCTATCCTGGTGGAGACCTGTGCCCAGAAGGGCACTTTTTCTAGTTTTATATACTATTATTACTTGCGCAAGCAGAGCGTGCAAGTAATGTTTTTTGTCCGATGCGTATATCCCATGGCAGCGTATGACATAATGATTAATTTGTGCTTGATATGGCATTGGTGTCAGATTACATACATGTATACATAGGGGCATTACCTTTAATCCACCCGACACTGAAACATGTCATTATTACGTCACCATTGCGAGCCAGTTATAACCCCCCACTCACCCGTAATAATTACATCATTACTTTTTAATTTCAATGTTTTACAGAGAGGCGTACAGAAAACCTATGATAGTCATGGAGAGGTTTTGCTGGCCAGACGGTGGTGAGCTGACCACCGCTCCGGTGGTGAGGTGACCACCGCTCCGGTGGTGAGCTGACCACCGCTCCGGTGGTGAGCTGACCACCGCTCCGGTGGTGAGGTGACCACCGCTCCGGTGGTGAGCTGACCACCGCTCCGGTGGTGAGGTGACCACCGCTCCGGTGGTGAGGTGACCACCGCTCCGGTGGTGAGCTGACCACCGCTCCGGTGGTGAGGTGACCACCGCTCCGGTGGTGAGCTGACCACCGGAGCTGAGATAACGTTGAGCGGTGGTGAGTAAAAACAGAGAGAAGGGCTGGAGCGGTGGCGGCGGTTTGCTCTTCACCGCGGCTCAGTGACGTCATGTTGTAGTTCGGCGGTCACCGCAGTGACGTCATGTTGTAGTTCGGTGGTCACCTCAGTGACGTCATGTTGTAGTTCGGTGGTCACCTCAGTGACGTCATGTTGTAGTTCGGTGGTCACCTCAGTGACGTCATGTTGTAGTTTGGTGGTCACCTCAGTGACGTCATGTTGTAGTTCGGTGGTCACCTCAGTGACGTCATGTTGTAGTTCGGTGGTCACCTCAGTGACGTCATGTTGTAGTTCGGTGGTCACCTCAGTGACGTCATGTTGTAGTTCGGTGGTCACCTCAGTGACGCCATGTTGTAGTTCGGTGGTCACCTCAGTGACGTCATGTTGTAGTTCGGTGGTCACCTCAGTGACGTCATGCTGTAGTTCGGTGGTCACCTCAGTGACGTCATGTTGTAGTTCGGTGGTCACCTCAGTGACGTCATGTCGTAGTTTGGTGGTCACCTCAGTGACGTCATGTTGTAGTTCGGTGGTCACCCCAGTGACGTCATGTTGTAGTTCGGTGGTCACCTCAGTGAAGTCATGTTGTAGTTCGGTGGTCACCTCAGTGACGTCATGTTGTAGTTCGGTGGTCACCTCAGTGAAGTCATGTTGTAGTTCGGTGGTCACCTCAGTGACGTCATGTTGCAGTTCGGTGGTCACCCCAGTGACGTCATGTTGCAGTTCGGTGGTCACCTCAGTGACGTCATGTTGTAGTTCGGTGGTCACCTCAGTGACGTCATGTTGTAGTTCGGTGGTCACCTCACCACCCAAAATCCAGACTATGTATGAGCCTTAAAACAGCCCTCTCCCTCTGCACAAGAGAGTGCACCAAGCATTATGGTAATTGTAGTCATTGAAATAAGATCAGGTTGCAAAGGGGGGTGAAGTGTCCCTTTGATAACGTTTTCAATCAATGAATCAATCTCTGTGCCAAGCCTTTATAGTGCACAGGCTTTGATTTTGAGAAAATCGGTATAATTTAACCCATTCTGAACGGGAACCCATTTTGGTGTTGGCATCATGTTATGCTTTAGCTATTGAAAAATAGCAGACCTACAAGCTCGTATCGCGCCACTCGGTGGCGCGATACGAGCTTGTAGGTCTGCTATTTTTGAAAAATCGAAGGACTGACATTTTTAGAATCTGATCTCAGGTCAGAATGGGTTAATCAGACCAGTGTGTGTCCAGTGGAAACCTCGTATGAATCTGATCTCAGGTCAGAATGGGATAAGTATGCATTTCAATGTGTACTGTACGGGTTCCTGGCATGAAAGCGTCTTTGTGAGTAGTCGGGGCAGGCTGACGTGCATGGTGACGTGTTTCCATGTTTGTATGAATGAAAGGTTTTTGTTTATATTTGCTCTTATGACGTGTTTTCATGACACTATTGAGTGATTGGATGAATCACACCGTGACCGTGTAAAAGAGAGATGAGACGGAGAATTCTTTCTTTTGGTGTGGTGGACAAAATCCACTCCAAACCCAGGAATAGATACAGTAGCTACAAGGGCATCATCCTGCACTCAGAACTCATCTTGTATTATTTTTAGGGCTGTCAATCGATTAAAATATTAAACTCGATTAATCGCATGATTGTCCATAGTTAACTGTGATTAATCACAAATTAATCGCATATTTTGTATACGTTCTAAATATACCTTAAATCAGTGGTTTTCAAGATTTTTCATATATCAAGGTCCATTATTTATTCTGCATTTGAGCCACGGACCACCATTTGATGAGATTTAGCCTTCCAGACCCAAACTAAAGAACTGTGTTGATGTTGGCCAATGGTACCATTACGAGAGATAACAGGCCATGTTGATCAAAATAAAAAAAATTAAGTTTTCTAATTGTGTAGACTCACTGGGAGAGAGAGAGAGAGGGGGAGAGAGGCGGGGCTCACTGACTGCCTGCATTCACATACATGCGTGTCTCAACCATTCTGTCAAACTTCACAGTGCGTTAATCGCGCATTAAAAAAAAGTAGTGCCATTAAAAGGATTGTGCGTTAACTAGTTAATAGTGCGTTAACTTTGACAGCCCTAATTATTTTATGTTGATTTGCGACTGAATATGTAGCAACGCGGTTTTGGTTCAGGTAAAACAGTAAATCTATATATATATTTACTTGCGCAAGCAGAGCGTGCAAGTATTGTGGCCGTGCTGGCTTGTTTATGCGTATGCTCGGAGGTATATATATACTAGATGTTAAGATATGTTTCAATGTCGGGTTATAACTGTCAATGGTGACGTAATTTCGATATGTTTCAATATTGGTTGAGTAACAGGTAGCGTATATACATACTTTACTATTTAATTTCAATGTTTTACAGAGAGGCTGATATTTGAAAGTTTGTAGCGGTCGACAGTAGGTCATTTATGGCCTACTTGTGTGTGCATCACGCAAGTATAGGCACTCACCAGAGTGCATTTCTAGTTTTATATGCTATTCAAAAATGCAGCTCTATATGAAGCTCTAATCTCTTCTCTACTAGTCCCCCTAATTTGTATTTGTTGACAATATTGTATTTACTTGCGCAAGCAGAGCGCGCAAGTAATGTGGTCGGCCTGGTCCATTTGTCGTGACAGCAAAAAAAACGTTCCGCCATTTCAGGACCCCCCCAGAAAAACATCAAATCTGTGCCCGTATTGCTGGACCAATGATGACGAAATGACCATATCTCTTACGTCATCATTTAGAGCTGGTCATACACGTATTTCTTACGTCATCATTTAGAGCTAGTCATACACTCTAATAGCTCATAGCTCTAAATGATAACGTAAGAAATATGGTCATTTCGTCATCATTGGTCCAGCAATACGGGCACAGATTTGATGTTTTTCTGGGGGGGTCCTGAAATGGCGGAACGGTTTTTTTGCTGTCACGGTTTTTGGACCAGGCCGATCACAGAATACCGCTAATCAACTTACAACTACACACTTTATACAGTATAGAGTATAGAGTATATAGATATATACTGTGTATGACTAGCTCTAAATGATGACGTAAGAAATACGTGTATGACCAGCTCTAAATGATGACGTAAGAGATATGGTCATTTCGTCATCATTGGTCCAGCAATACGGGCACAGATTTGATGTTTTTCTGGGGGGGTCCTGGAATGGCGGAACGGTTTTTTTGTTGTCACGGTTTTTGGACCAGGCCGATCACAGAATACCGCTAATCAACTTACAACTACACACTTTATACAGTATAGAGTATAGAGTATATAGATATACGTATATAGTATATGCGTATATACGTATATAGATATTGTATAACTGCTCTCAGTAATGACGTATGTAATACAACATTATGATTCTGGAATGTATAAAAGTCACAACGTGTCAAAAATGTTACCATAATTAATAATATTAGTGTGGTTTGCAAAATTAAATATATATCTAAGTATATAATTATATATGCAAAAACTAAGTTATAATATCGCAAGAAGCTCAGTCATTTAACACTCTCTGAGAAAGACGCAGACAGACTTGGCTATATCAACAATCCAGATCATTTGACACATCCACGGGGGAAGGCTAGAAAAGGTAGCTGGGGTGACTCTCAGCCAAAGACTCTCAGCTGCACAGTGAAAGAAGGAAGATATTGAAACCAGGACTCAGTTAGCTGGGGTGACTCTCAGCCAAAGACTCTCAGCTGCACAGTGAAAGAAGGAAGATATTGAAACCAGGACTCTCCGAGGAACTCTCAGCCAAAGACTCTCAGCTGCACAGTGAAAGAAGGAAGATATTGAAACCAGGACTCAGTTAGCTGGGGTGACTCTCAGCCAAAGACTCTCAGCTGCACAGTGAAAGAAGGAAGATATTGAAACCAGGACTCTCCGAGGAAGACGCAGACAGACTCGGGCATATCAACACTCCAGATCATTTGACAATTTCACACGGAAGCCTGTTGTAAACACAGATCTAGATCAATAGGACACCTCCACAACGAAACATACAGAAAAACAATGGAACTATCTACAGATATACCTTCAAATAAAAGGATGAAGAAGGACCCCGTAATTAAAATCTCAGCATTAAGTTCATTATCATTTGGAAGTCGTGAAAGATGGAAAATCTGTGGAAAGGTAGTTACTAAAAGTGAACAACGTAAATTTACTAACGGAATATACTTCTTCTTTCGGATTACAGACAGTACAGCAACAATTAAGGTAACAGGATTTACTCAAGAATGTGAGAAATATTTTAATTTGATTGAAGTAAACCAATGTTATTTCATCACTGACGGACAATTTAAAGAAATAAATCCAAAATATTCTACGGACCGCGAAAAATTTGAAATTATACTGAAATCAAGGACAGAAATTATTGTATTTGATAGAGATGTGGAAATTTTGAAACCTAAGTTTAATTTCACCAGGATACCTGACATACAGTTGTTAGAAGACAAATGTGTCATAGACGTATTGGGGATTTGCATTAATTTCTCAGAAGTAAAGACTATTTCTACAAATAATGGACCACGTAGAAAAAGGGAATTACAGTTATTGGATTCATCAAATACAAAAATTATATATACAGCTTGGGAAGAAGACACAACCATGGATACCGGCTCTCTTTACCCTATTTTAATTTTACAGGGAACCATCATAACTAGCTATAATGACAAAAAGAATCTGACTAGTAATACAGGTACTATATTATATAGGGAGCTTGATATACCAGAAGTTCAAGAATTAAGATTATGGTTTGAAAAAGAAGGAAAAAAAGTAATATTAAATGAGGAACCAACAGAAAAGTTTTCTTTTAATATGAACAACGTAAATGACTTAGAGACGGAAATATTATATAGTTATTTGGGGAGGATTATTGAGTTTAAATTGGAAGATTCGCCAACGATTTTATGTCGAACTTGTGATGAATCGGTCATTCGACTCGTGGATGAAGGTTACTTTTGTAATTCGTGTAATAAAACATCTGACAATTGTAAATCAGGATTAAAGATCATATTTAAAACGCAAGATATAGCAGTGTGTGATCAATACCTTTTGATAAGTTGTCAACATGATATTATTTCTGAAATGTTGGGTGAGTCAGAAGATTATTTGATTGAATTAAATGATAGTAATAAAAATAAGTTTAATGAACATTTAGATGCATTAAAATCAGAAATCGTTATGTTTAAAATCTGCCTGAAAATAGTAACAAATAACATAAAAAAGAATGTAACTATCACAGCGACAAATGTAAAGAAAATTGATAAAAAACAATGCAAATTTATTGATTCTTTATGTAAATAAATACGAGTATAATATATTTTTTTTAATATTTTTTTTTCAGCTTGAATCCATGATATTTTTGGAACAACCTATTTTTTAAATGTTTTTTTTTCAACTGAAATACATGATATTTTTGGAAACCTAAACTCTATGAAGAAAAAGGTCCTTAAAATAAACAATCCTGAGTGGAGGTTCACTGCCAGGTTTCTCTCTTCAGTGACGGAGTGGCCAGGAATGCTGAGGCAGTGGTCGACCATGCGACCACTGAGGAGGTTCAGCTTCACGACGCAAACGGCCTCAAATCGCCAGCTGCCGCAGTGACAAGGGCCGAGACGGCAACTACCAGTAGACCATCGCCGGGAAGACATCCCACACGACGCCCAGGAGAAGCGATAACGCCCTGCTTGATGGAGAGCCGCTGCAGATCAATGAGACGAAACCGAACAAAGCCAGGCCGACTAGGCTAGGCCGGTTAGGTTTAGCCATTCTGGTAATCTTACTGACAACCGCAGCTGTTCACACTGTTGGACTGTTGGCTAGCTGGACACCCACACGACATTCAAACGCTTCATCCTTTAGGTCCTATGGTGTTTGCTCCATGTTCCCGCACCCTGCCTGCTCAAGGGCCGCGGGGAGTTGAAATAGGAACAGCCGGCCGGCAACAGTTCAACGAGGGCGCTGCACTCACCCGCCACCATCCACGTCTCTGTCAGACAGAGGAGATCCAAGGCGCGGGAGCTGAAGAAATCCCTCAGGATAAATGTTGTATTTGTCAGCGATCTAGCATTCACCAGGCCAATCCTGGCCAATCCTGACAGGGGCTGGAGCCTTTGATCCGGAGGAGTTAGGATCGCGGCGCAGCGACCGCTGATTGCAGAGATTCACCCCGCGTCTCCAGAGCTGAGGAGCGCAGGAACGACAGGGCTGGAATAGCACATCCAGGCTAGCAACAGGAGCGAGGCAGGTCACGCTGGGGACCTGGCATCGTTGCAGCAGGGCGGAGGGAGACGATAATCCAGGTTTCACGTGAGACAAAGACGAGTAGCATACACGGGCTTTCAGCTTCACCAGCTTGCCACTCCATTTGCCACGGCGGCGGAGACGTTTCCTCCTCGGTGCCGGAGATTGGCGATCATACACCAACAGAGACTTAATCTGAACAGTGCCAAGGCTTAGACACAGCAGAAACACAAACCAAAACGAGAGCAGGAGACGAGCAGCCAAACACACTGGCGCCATCACTTCCGCCTACCTGTTAGGGCTCTCTAAGCCATAACGGCCCAAGCATCGTTGTGCAGTTCACATCCAGCATTGATGCACCACCACCACCGAGTCTGGAAGACAAGCTCGAAGAACAGGTCAACACTCTGGCAGAGTCTGCAAGAGCACCCCAGAACACCTCATGGTAAAGTCCGAAGAGGCCAGAGCCCGAAGCAACGACGGCCGCCGATCAAGAAGAGATCCTTGGTCCACGGCTCCACATCGACCAGCTTCACTAAGGGCGAAGTGTTACGAAGCAACGGAGTGCCTCTCTGACATCACAACCAGGACGCCAGGAATGACATCACTCTCTACCATAAATACTGGTGCATACAACGTAATGAAGCCAGAAGAAGACAGATCACGTAGTAGACCTCAGATACCATATCAAGACCTCAATACTGACCGCCGGTTCGACCACTACACACACGTGAAACCTGGATTATCGTCTCCCTCCGCCCTGCTGCAACGACGCCAGGTCCCCAGCGTGACCTGCCTCGCTCCTGTTGCTAGCCTGGAAGTGCTAGCCATTCCAGCCCTACCATATCAAGACCTCAATACTGACCGCCAGTTCGACCACTACACACACGTGAAAACTGGATTATCTGACCGCCGGTTCGACCACTACAAACACGTGAAACCTGGATTATCGTCTCCCTCCGCCCTGCTGTAACGACGCCAGGTCCCCAGCGTGACCTGCCTCGCTCCTGTTGCTAGCCTGGAAGTGCTAGCCATTCCAGCCCTACCATATCAAGACCTCAATACTGACCGCCGGTTCGACCACTACACACACCTGGATTATCGTCTCCCTCCGCCCTGCTGCAACGACGCCAGGTCCCCAGCGTGACCTGCCTCGCTCCTGTTGCTAGCCTGGAAGTGCTAGCCATTCCAGCCCTGCCGTTCCTACGCTCCTCAGCTCTGGAGACGCGGGGTGAATCTCTGCAATCTGCGGTCGTTGCACCGCGATCCTAACTCCTCCGGAGTTCCAGATCATTGGTTAGCCTCTCTATCCAGGGAGAAAAGACGGACGTACTGTAAAGAAGCCTGTTGAACCCAAAAATCTTTGGATACCTATTATATAGCATTCTGTACCAATCCATAGTTGAACTAGAAGAACTAAAGCCAGGAATTATTGTTATAAAATGAATAAAAAGATGAACCAGTACATTAAAGAGGAAGGAGATCTAAGGGTAGAAATACAAAACAAAATGAATGAACAAAAGATACGTATTTACATAAGAAATGATATCCTTGAAATACCCCTTTCAGTTCAAGAGCAAAGAAAGGAAAGAAAAAAACGTTTGGAAGAAAATAAGCAGAAGAAAGAAGAAAGAAGAAAACTTAACAAACTAAAGAATACACGTAAGAAAGAAAAAGCCAGACAAAAAACCCCAGACAAAATCAAGAGAAATCACAGGAAAACAACAAAAGAAAGGAAAAAACATGACGAGGAAAAACGAAGTGAAAAACGAATGGAACAATATAAAAACGAAACCTATCAAGAAAAAAGAAAACGACTTTCAAAAAGACATGTTTCATATATTAAAAAGGATCTGCGGGATAACAAGAAGATACAGAATGTTAAGGACAACAACAAACGAAGGACAAAACGTTGGGATATAATTAAAAAAGAAGTAAAGGATGTGCTAGAAAATCAAGCTGAACTGACAATTAAAGAAATGGAAGAAAAACGAAATGAAGAATTGAATATACATAAGACGAAAATCACGGAGAGGAGAAGGAGAAAACAAGAAGAGATCAACGGAAATAAATCACTGCGTTCTCAAAAAATGATTGAAAAATTCCAAAATGCAGTAAAAGAAGGACCTGTTTACGTCTGTACATGTTGCCACAGACTTCTATATCGACAGACTGTCTCAATATTTAATGAGATAAAATACTCTGATTATGTTAAAGAGAGGAACAACCTGACAAGATTGGTATTTGATCTAAAAAACAGAAAAAGAATACGGGGAAAGAATGAATGGATTTGTTCTACATGTAATAAAAATTTTAAAGCTGGTAAACTACCCAGTCAGGCAGTGGCCAATAATTTAATACTTGAAGATGTTCCAAATGAACTTCTTGGTTTAAACTCGATGGAAATTAGATTAATTGCTCAACGTATTCCATTTATGAAAATGGTTGTCTTACCAAAAGGAAAACAAAAGAAGATTGTTGGTCCTGCAATCAATATTCCTAGTGATCTCACTCCAATTTGTACTTTACTTCCAAGATTACCTTCTAATGCACAGATACTTTCTTTGAAGTTGAAAAGAAAATTGACCTATAAAGGACATTACATGTATCAATATATCAGACCAGAACGAATTATAAGTGCATTAACTTGGTTGAAAGATAATAATCGACTGTATGACAATGTTACATTCAAGGATGATTGGGAAAAGGAATGGAAGACGTCGGATTCGGATATGTGGGAAGCCTTTATAACTGACCCTCAAGAAGATAAACTTTACAAAACTAAACCTGGAGATGTAATCGAAACACCATTAGTAATATCAAAATCAGATAATCCTTTGGAAGATGATGATAAATATCCAGTTATTGATGAAGCACATGTCAATTATTATCGAAAAAGGGGTTTTAACGTTGTTAATGTTGAAGGTGATGGAGATTGTTTGTTTAGTGCGGTTTGTTATCAACTGAATTACCAAAATACAAAAAAGATGAATGGAAAAGAATTAAGAAAACTACTTATTGAATACTTCGAAAAAAATACCACAAAATATGGAATACTTTATGCTAATTTCTTAAATAATGAAAAGAAGGATGAAACTCAAGATTCGAACCAAGATGTCCTATGGAAACGTTATCTGGATGAACTGAGAAACAACGCCTGGGGTGATCATATAACAGTTCAAGGTTTAAGTGAAATGTTGAATTATAATATAGAAATATTTACAACATTATGGAAGAACCCGACAAAAATTGTTCCATCAACTAATACTGCAGATCAAAATATGTGTATTGGTCTCATCGGGCAATTACATTATGTAGCCTTGAGAAAGATACATGAAGAACAAGTGAAGGATGGAAATAAGTTTGACAATGACTACATAGATGACCATCAGGAGGAAAAATATCGTAGTTTACAATACGAATCATGTCTTCAACCAGAAAACTTGGAGACTGAAAAATACACTTTTTCCTTAGCACCCGGAGAAAATGGAAAACCTTTACACTTATTAGACGATGACAATTTTGAGGTAATGGCATTTCCTAATCATTACCCAACCGGAAAAGTTTCAGGAATCAGACCTGTTAAATTAACATTTCGACGATACTTCCAACAACGCCTTTTAAATGTTGACACAAGATTTGCCAAGGATGTTGAATACCTACTTGCCAGTCAGTATGGTGTGGAGTGCAAACAAGTATGTGACAGTGCATCGATCATGTTACGACAGACGAAAGGAAGAGAAATTAAAGGTCTAACTATGAATGCAGGATTTAAAAAAAAAATATATAACGTTGAAGGATTATTGAGAAAAGATCATGCTTATAGATTTCTGAAAGATATAAGAGGATCTAATGTATATTGGCAAAAGACACTATATGATCTGCTGGGTTATCTACGTCAAAAAGATATACCCGCCGTTTTTTTGACGTTATCATCAGCTGATCTCCGATGGCCGGAAGTTATACAGATCATTGCTCAACAACATGAAATCAATCTCACCACCGAGGAAATAATGAATATGAGTTTTGAGGATAGGAGCAAATGGTTAAGAAGAAATCCTGTGACTGCTGCAAGACAATTTAATTATAGATTAGAAACCTTTATACGAGATTTTATAAAATCTAAATTAGGACCACTAGGAGAAGTTATCGACTTTGTTTTCAGAATCGAATTTCAAGCAAGAGGTTCACCTCATGCTCATAGTATTTTATGGATCAAAGATGCTCCGAAACTAGACGTAGATGACGAGGAAAAAGTGAAGAGATTTATAGATGAAATCATAAGCTGTAGTTTACCGGATGAAAATGAAAAACCAGAGTTAAGTAAATTAGTAGAAACATTACAAACACACGTTCATTCATGTGCATGTAAGAAGAAAGGAAATTGTAGATTTAATTTTCCAAAACCACCAAGTCCCTTAATTATAATTGCAAGGGAAACAGATTCGGATGAGGATTTAAACCGAGCACGTACTATATTAAAAAAAGTAATGACATTTATACATGAAGACCAACAACCAGAGCATATGCAGTTGAATGAAATGTTAACATTACTAGAACTTACAGAGGACGAATACAAAACAGCTCTAGCCGTTTCAAAGAGAGGAAATACGGTTATACTAAAAAGAAGACCAAGTGAAATATGGATCAATAACTACAATCCCGACATTCTTATGGCCTGGAAAGCTAACATGGATATACAATACATTACAGACCCATACGCTTGTGTAATGTATGTAGCCTCATACATGATGAAAACCGACAAGAACATGGGACAACTATTAAAAATTGTATCAAATGAAAGCAGAGACATGGAATTCAAAGATCAAATAAATAAAATAAAATCAGTATTCCTCAACCATAGAGAAGTTTCAGCACAAGAAGCAGCATACAGAATACTGTCAATACCTTTAAAGAAAATGAGCACTAAGGTAATATTTATAAACACAAACCCTAAGAATTCTCGGGTATCAATGATGAAGCCATTGAAAATTATTCAAGAGATGCAAGATGATGAACAGGATATCTTTTATTCTAATATTATCGAAAGGTACGCTGCAAGGCCAGATATATTAGAAGATATTTGTTTAGCAGAATTTGTTGCTAATTACAATAGACAAACGAATGACGATGACTCAATAGAAGACGTAGAAATTGAAAAAAAGGAAGAAAACCAAAGAAATAAGTTCATAGTTCTAAAACATGGACTCGGTATTATGTACAAAAGATGTAAAGAAGCTGTCATTCGATTTCATAAATACAATAAAGAAACGGAAAAGGAAAAACACTTCCGTGCTGAGTTAATGTTGTATTTACCCTGGCGAAATGAAGAGGATGATCTAATAAGTAAATACAATAATTATGAAAATCATTATAATGCCAAGATTGATGTCATTTTCAAAAATGAGAAGAAATACAGTATAAATCCAGAAGCAATAGATGCAGCTATAAGGAACCTTGAAACTAATGGTCCACCGGAACATGCTTGGGAAAATATCGCTCCTTGTACGGAACACGAAGAAATACTTATACGAAAAGAGGATGAAGAGACGGAACGAGAAATAAGTCAAGAGGACCTGGATGCTAACACAGAACTTGTATCTAGCAAACAAAGACACTACACAAGGGATCTTTTCAAACAAGAAGTTAGGAGAGATATATTATCTCATCAAGAATATTGTAAAATGATGAGATCATTGAACCAGAAACAAAAACAATTAATGGATTTCCATCGTCAATGGTGTAAAAATACAGTTATTGATTTAAAGGAAGGAAAGAAAACTGTCCCATATCACATCTTCCTTAGTGGATCAGGTGGGGTAGGAAAGAGTCATCTTATTAAACTGATCCATTACGACTGCATGAGATTATTCAAAACAGCCAACTTCATACAACCTGATGACACTATTTCTATGATTACGGCATCAACGGGAATAGCAGCTTTCAATATTAGAGGTGTGACACTCCATTCAGCTTTATCTTTAAAATCATCGAGATTTGGAAATTCTTTCTTACCACTGAATCAAGAAAAAGTAGCATTACTAGAAAATTCCTTACAAAATCTGCAATTATTAATTATAGATGAAATTTCTATGATTGGTGCAGACATTTTTCTCCAAGTACATAAACGATTGAGTCAAATTAAAGGCACAAATGTTATGGAAAATGGCTCAAAGGTACAAGAACAATTTGGCAATGTATCTATTTTAGCTGTTGGAGATCTATTCCAATTACCACCAGTAATGCAAAAATACATCTTTCAAGGTACAAGTAATGCAATTGCAAATATATGTGGTAATGGATGGGATTCATTTAAATTGTTGGAACTTAATGAAGTAATGCGCCAGAAAGATGATTTGAACTTTGCTGTAATGTTGAATCGAGTCAGAGAAGGAAAAATAACAGATGAGGATATCCAACAGTTACAATCAAGAGAAATAAATGCTAATGCTGATAATTACCCAGAAGATGCACTTCATGTGTTTGCAGAGAATAAATCTGTCGATGAACACAATAACTACAAACTTGAAAAATTGAATATTACTATTTATCATATAAAGGCAGAAGATAGTAGAAAAGATAAAGACACACGACTATTTGATCTGGATTGCACAAATAGGAAACTATCACAAACAGGAGGTTTACCAACTACACTCAGTATAGCAATTGGTGCACAAGTGATGTTGACTACTAATGTAATGGTATCTGATGGATTAGTCAACGGTATCAGAGGATTTGTTGAGTATATTGACTTTGGGAAAAACAACACGTATGTTACAGTAATACTCGTTAAATTCCAAGACAAATATGTTGGTCTTAATGCGAAGGCTAATAGTACCTATAAAAAATATCCAGAAGCAGTTCCAATTTACAGACATGAAGCTATAATTTTCCATGGAGGCAGAAAAACAGGATCAACAAATAGATTTCAATTCCCGTTGACATTAGCTTGGGGATTAACTATTCATAAGGTCCAAGGTTTAACTATACAAGAGATTGTCGTATCTATGAAGGGCTCACATTTTAACCCGGGACAAGCCTATGTAGCATTCAGCAGAGTAAAAAGGATAAAAGATCTATATATACTTGACTTTAATCCTACGAAGATCAAAGTAGATAAGAATGTAGAGAGAGAAATGATACGATTACGACAATCACCTCTTGAAAATCCTAATATACGTAAAATAACTCAATTACCATTAAAACATTCATTAAATATTGGATTATTGAACGTCAGAGGTTATCTACCACATTTAGAAGATATAAACTCAGATTCCCAACTCGAAATGTTGGATCTAATAGCTTTTACTGAAACACACTTAAAGAAAAATAATAACATTACTTTTAAATTAAAAACAACGGACACGAATTACAATACAATGAGGAATGACAGAGAAAAAGATATAGGTGGGGGAGTTATGTTTGCTATAAAAGAAGATATTTCCATTGAAAGAATTCCAACTGAAAGCAGGATATTAGAGAAAGTAGAACATATATGTATACATGTAAAAGATAAAAATCTATATATCATTCTTATGTACAGATCACCTAAAACAGACCTTTCAAAATTAAACACATTTCTCGAATACATGATACAGTACATATCATCTCCGACTTCTGCAATTTTGATAATAGGAGATTTCAATGAAAACCATAATACTGAGATAGAAAGAAGTATAAAGACCTACATGTCAAAATTAGGCTTTAAACAATTAAATACAAATCCAACTACAGATTACGGAAATATTTTAGATCATGTATATTTTAACAAATGTGAAAGTATTATTATAGAAATTGAAGTTAGAGACACATATTACTCTGACCATGATTTAGTATTAATATCACTATAGTCTAACATGAAATAGATTTAAAATTAAAATTACATTTTTAATTCAGTTTATATACTTTTTTTTATAAGCGTTTTTTTATAAGCGTTTACATACATAAATTAGATAGGTAGTAAATAGTTACACCTAATAATTACACATTTCAAATGTTCCTTCACAGAGATATTGAGATTCCACCGTTTACAGAAAAAGTATACTGTATAACATATTTTAATTCAGTTTATATACCTTTTTTTTTCAACACATATAAATGATTTATTTGTCTCTGAAAAACAAAAAATGGATCCAGAATATATCTACAACAATAAAACAGTATTTCTTATATAGATAGAAACTAAAATCATACTTAATACTAAATGATTACATGTATAGTAGGTAGCAAATAATTACATCTAAACATTAATCATTTCAAACGTTCCTCCACAGAGATACTGAAATTTGGCAGTTTACAGCGGGCGAAAAGATTACATGCGCGCTCTGCTTGCGCACTAGTTGGCCATTTATGGCCTACTAGTGTGCAACAAGCAAGTATGCACTCGACAGAGTGCAATTCTAGTTAGTCTTAGTTTTAGTCATCATGGCTTGTTTTTCACTTTGGTTCTATATAGTTTTCGTCACTGAAATAAGGTAGTCGACGTATATTGTTTTTTATCATAGTTTGTAGACGAAATGCACCTGGAACTGTGGCAGTGAACAAGCCCACAACCCAGTGGCGTGCACAGACATTTAGAGGGGCAGGTGCTCAAGTGAAAAAAGGGCACCGTGTGCAGCGCATTTTGTTGCGGGAACCCATTTTGGTGCTTTAGCTATTGAAAAATAGCAGATCTACAAGCTCGTAGCGCGCCACTCGGTGGCGCGCTACGAGCTTGTAGGTCTGCTATTTTTCTTTTATCGAAGAACCACTGACATAGAAACATAGCTTTAGATTGTGGGGGGGCCTAAATAATATAGTAGAAGCGTTTTTTTATCAAGATTTGATCAATGTCACCGCATGGTCCACACACTACAAATTAAGAAAAAGAAATACAACTTTTTTTTCTTTTCTTTTTTTTTTTAAGAGCAAAATTGCCAAAAGGGCAGGGGGTGCTCTAGCACCCCCTAGTGTCTATCTGTGCACGCCACTGCCACAACCTGTGGAAGAAGACACTAGTGGGGCTGGATCGGCCACGCCCTTCACGTGACCTAGATGCCGATGAAAAGAGATCTGGCCTGGCCGCACCGTGGGGACAGCTGGAGAAAAGGGCCCAGAGCTCTAGTTCGTGGCTTATGCCTAAAGTTGTGCGATAGGCTTCCATCCATCTCCAACCGCTTATCCGTAGTCGGGTCGTGGGGGGCAACAGTTCCACCAGAGAGCTCCAGACTTCCCTCTCCAGAGCATCATTAGTGACTTCCTCCTGGGGGGGATTCCGAGACGTTCCAAGGCCAGTGAGTCGATGTGTTTCCTCCAACTGCGCCTTGGTCTGCCCCGGGGTCTCCTCCCAGTGGGACGTGATCCTTGGTCTGCCCCGCGGGGGTCTCCTCCCAGTGGGACGTGCGTCGAGGACCTCCCTAGGGAGGCACCCGAGAGACATCCTAACCAGATGCCCCGAACCACCTCAGCTGGCTCCTTTCCAGGCGAAATGCCATTGACAATGAAGGGGACATTTACGTTGTAGACGAGCAAATCAGCTAACCAATCACATAAATTCAGTTGCTCATGAGATGATGTATAATGATAAGAGCGCCCCCACAGGTGTGATTGTTTTTTTTTACACAATAGCTGGACCACTAAGAGGCCACAGACAGAGGCTATGATTGGGTTAGTGCTTGAAAAGGTTTGGGGTCTAAAAAGCCTATAATCGAATATTATGCTCCATCGAATGACAGTGTCGTGCGCCAAAAATAGCCGACCTACAAGCTCACGAACGCACAAAGTCGCTCAAAGCATAAATTGGCCTTTACTCCCAAACGTAAAAAAAAAAAACCCAAAAAATGTTCAGCAATGTCAGAGACTTCTTATCGCAGGGCCGGTCAGTTCTTTAGTTAGTTAGTAAGCTGCCCTTATACATGTCTCACATTAACCCATTCTGACCTGAGATCAGATTCATACGAGGTTTCCACTGGACACACACTGGTCTGATCAACCCATTCTGACCTGAGATCAGATTCTAAAAATGTCAGTCGTTCTTCGATTTTTCTAAAAATAGCAGATCTACAAGCTCATAGCGCGCCACCGAGTGGCGCGCTATGAGCTTGTAGATCTGCTATTTTTCAATAGCTAAAGCATAACATAATGCTAACACCAAAATGGGTTCCCGTTCAGAATGGGTTTAAGGGTATATTCCAGTTTCTGCTGTCACCGTCTGCGTGATGACTTACAGTGCATATTTAAAATGGCTTCGTCGGAAGAGACATTCCCACATTCCCACACTTCAGTGGCTCACAGCAGGGTTAGGTATTAATGGACGCTCGGGGCAAAATGCCCTCGAAAATGGACCATATGCCCTCGAAATCAATTAAGGGGGGCAGACAAAAGCCCCAGACAATTAACACATTTTGGGCGGGAGAACCCCTTTTGGTGTTAGCATCATGCTATGCTTTAGCTATTGAAAAATAGCAGACCTACAAGCTCATAGCGCGCCACCGAGTGGCGCGAAAAATCGAAGAATGACTTGACATTTTTAGAATCTGATCTCAGGTCAGAATGGGTTAATCAGACCAGTGTGTGTGTGTCCAGTGGAAACCTCGTATGAATCTGATCTCAGGTCAGAATGAGTTAACAGTTAACTGCACCAAGGCCAGAGGATGTGCGTTATATTATCTTTTCATTAATCCATTTTCACTCAATTGTTTTGGATTTTGTATAGCCTCTTGTAGGTCTGCTATTTTTGAAAAATCGAAGAACGACTGACATAGAAACATAGCTTTTTCAGAAAACTGTCAGGATGTAGAAGACATTTTTTTAATCTGATCTCAGGTCAAAATGGGTTAATAATATATATATATATATATATATATATATATATATATATACACACACACAATCTCTGAACATGCGACCAACTTCAAACTCGACCCAAGGGAGTTGAGAATCCCGGCACCAGATGTTCCCTGGACCCCACTGTGAGGACCAATGTCCACCATTTGATTCAATTACACTCTGGTATCGGATCGTTATGGATCGATACCCATCGATCGATCGGATCTCTATATCTATAAGACACTGCAGAATGCCAGCGCCGTTGGCGAAAAGACTACTGAAGCATGTTTAATAAACGTTTCATTTATATGATTTTGCCCTTGAAATGCAAAACATACACATGAATAAAAATCACACCCGTGTGAAGTGAGGGGCGCTCTTATACATCGTCATGACGTAATATAGACGTCTATGCCTATATTTGCTCTGACACTGACGTAAAACTCTCCATTCGTTGTCAATTTGAATGTCATGTCTTATGTGTAGGACGAAGAGCATTAGGGGAGGGGATATAACGCCCCTCACATCAATTAATCAGGGCAACAAAAAAATGAGTTCATCTCTAACAGTGCCTGCGGGCAGACAAACCTTATGCTGTATCAGCAGACAGACGACACTGAGGAAGACAACAGGACAAAGTGTGCTCATGAAAGGCCTGTCGGTTATTAACCCATTCTGACCTGAGATCAGATTCATACGAGGTTTCCACTGGACACACACACACTGGTCTGATGAACCCATTCTGACCTGAGATCAGATTCTAAAAATGTCAGTCGTTCTTCGATTTTTTCAAAAATAGCAGACCTACAAGCTCGTAGTGCGCCACTCGGTGGCGCGCTATGAGCTTGTAGATCTGCTGTTTTTCAATAGCAAAAGCATGACATGATGCTAATACCAAAATGGGTTCCGCCTAAAATGGGTTAAGTCGAGCTGCAAAAGGGTCTCGGTCTCCCCATCCCCTCCCCCCTCCCCCGGAGCAGTGCCTAGCTGAACTAATGAGATAAAGGGCCTCTCCGTGTCTTTGAGAGACAATCGGTCATAGCCTCACACACTGAAGAGTCGCCAATTAATCTCTTTTGGTGACAACGAGCTTTGGAGGAATGTCTCTCGGTTAACTCTTTGGCTGCAGCTGCTTTGTACTACATGCAGATGGAAGACCCCTGCTGATCCCCCCCCCCTTTCATCTCAGGGCGCTTCATGCCCTGATCTAACCCGACTCCGCCAAATTGCGGCAGTATTGAGTTCACATAGTTCCCTCCTCCTGACTGCATCTGGGCTCTCTCAAGCAGAAAAGACAAATCTGATATCTCCATAATAATTTCGATTTGTAGTCCTGTTAGGTTGTGTTTACATTGGAGTTGTGTAGTCCTGTTAGGTTGTGTTTACATTAGAGTTGTAGTCTTGTTAGGTTGCGTTTACATTAGAGTTGTAGTCTTGTTAGGTTGTGTTTACATTAGAGTTGTAGTCTTGTTAGGTTGTGTTTACATTAGAGTTGTAGTCTTGTTAGGTTGTGGTTACATTAGAGTTGTAGTCTTGTTAGGTTGTGTTTACATTAGAGTTGTAGTCTTGTCAGGTTGTGTTTACATTAGAGTTGTAGTCCTGTTAGGTTGTGTTTACATTAGAGTTGTAGTCCTGTTAGGTTGTGTTTACATTAGAGTTGTAGTCCTGTTAGGTTGTGTTTACATTACAGTTGTAGTCCTGTTAGGTTGTGTTTACATTAGAGTTGTAGTCCTGTTAGGTTGTGTTTACATTAGAGTTGTAGTCCTGTTAGGTTGTGTTTACATTAGAGTTGTATAGTCTTGTTAGGTTGTGTTTACATTAGAGTTGTAGTCCTGTTAGGTTGTGTTTACATTAGAGTTGTAGTCTTGTTAGGTTGTGTTTACATTAGAGTTGTAGTCCTGTTAGGTTGTGTTTACATTAGAGTTGTAGTCTTGTCAGGTTGTGTTTACATTAGAGTTGTAGTCTTGTCAGGTTGTGTTTACATTAGAGTTGTAGTCTTGTTAGGTTGTGTTTACATTAGAGTTGTAGTCTTGTCAGGTTGTGTTTACATTAGAGTTGTAGTCTTGTCAGGTTGTGTTTACATTAGAGTTGTAGTCTTGTCAGGTTGTGTTTACATTAGAGTTGTAGTCTTGTTAGGTTGTGTTTACATTAGAGTTGTAGTCCTGTTAGGTTGTGTTTACATTAGAGTTGTAGTCTTGTCAGGTTGTGTTTACATTAGAGTTGTAGTCTTGTCAGGTTGTGGTTACATTAGAGTTGTAGTCTTGTCAGGTTGTGTTTACATTAGAGTTGTAGTCTTGTTAGGTTGTGTTTACATTAGAGTTGTAGTCTTGTTAGGTTGTGTTTACATTAGAGTTGTAGTCTTGTTAGGTTGTGTTTACATTAGAGTTGTAGTCTTGTCAGGTTGTGTTTACATTAGAGTTGTAGTCTTGTTAGGTTGTGTTTACATTAGAGTTGTAGTCTTGTCAGGTTGTGTTTACATTAGAGTTGTAGTCTTGTCAGGTTGTGTTTACATTAGAGTTGTAGTCCTGTTAGGTTGTGTTTACATTAGAGTTGTAGTCTTGTTAGGTTGTGTTTACATTAGAGTTGTAGTCTTGTTAGGTTGTGTTTACATTAGAGTTGTAGTCTTGTTAGGTTGTGTTTACATTAGAGTTGTAGTCCTGTTAGGTTGTGTTTACATTAGAGTTGTAGTCTTGTTAGGTTGTGTTTACATTAGAGTTGTAGTCTTGTTAGGTTGTGTTTACATTAGAGTTGTAGTCTTGTTAGGTTGTGTTTACATTAGAGTTGTAGTCTTGTTAGGTTGTGTTTACATTAGAGTTGTAGTCTTGTTAGGTTGTGTTTACATTAGAGTTGTAGTCTTGTTAGGTTGTGTTTACATTAGAGTTGTAGTCTTGTCAGGTTGTGTTTACATTAGAGTTGTAGTCTTGTTAGGTTGTGTTTACATTAGAGTTGTAGTCTTGTTAGGTTGTGTTTACATTAGAGTTGTAGTCTTGTCAGGTTGTGTTTACATTAGAGTTGTAGTCCTGTTAGGTTGTGTTTACATTAGAGTTGTAGTCCTGTTAGGTTGTGTTTACATTAGAGTTGTAGTCCTGTTAGGTTGTGTTTACATTACAGTTGTAGTCCTGTTAGGTTGTGTTTACATTAGAGTTGTAGTCCTGTTAGGTTGTGTTTACATTAGAGTTGTAGTCCTGTTAGGTTGTGTTTACATTAGAGTTGTATAGTCTTGTTAGGTTGTGTTTACATTAGAGTTGTAGTCCTGTTAGGTTGTGTTTACATTAGAGTTGTAGTCTTGTTAGGTTGTGTTTACATTAGAGTTGTAGTCCTGTTAGGTTGTGTTTACATTAGAGTTGTAGTCTTGTCAGGTTGTGTTTACATTAGAGTTGTAGTCTTGTCAGGTTGTGTTTACATTAGAGTTGTAGTCTTGTTAGGTTGTGTTTACATTAGAGTTGTAGTCTTGTCAGGTTGTGTTTACATTAGAGTTGTAGTCTTGTCAGGTTGTGTTTACATTAGAGTTGTAGTCTTGTCAGGTTGTGTTTACATTAGAGTTGTAGTCTTGTTAGGTTGTGTTTACATTAGAGTTGTAGTCCTGTTAGGTTGTGTTTACATTAGAGTTGTAGTCTTGTTAGGTTGTGTTTACATTAGAGTTGTAGTCTTGTCAGGTTGTGGTTACATTAGAGTTGTAGTCTTGTCAGGTTGTGTTTACATTAGAGTTGTAGTCTTGTCAGGTTGTGTTTACATTAGAGTTGTAGTCTTGTTAGGTTGTGTTTACATTAGAGTTGTAGTCTTGTCAGGTTGTGTTTACATTAGAGTTGTAGTCTTGTCAGGTTGTGTTTACATTAGAGTTGTAGTCTTGTTAGGTTGCGTTTACATTAGAGTTGTAGTCTTGTCAGGTTGTGTTTACATTAGAGTTGTAGTCTTGTCAGGTTGTGTTTACATTAGAGTTGTAGTCTTGTTAGGTTGTGTTTACATTAGAGTTGTAGTCTTGTCAGGTTGTGTTTACATTAGAGTTGTAGTCTTGTCAGGTTGTGTTTACATTAGAGTTGTAGTCTTGTCAGGTTGTGTTTACATTAGAGTTGTAGTCTTGTCAGGTTGTGTTTACATTAGAGTTGTAGTCTTGTCAGGTTGTGTTTACATTAGAGTTGTAGTCCTGTTAGGTTGTGTTTACATTAGAGTTGTAGTCTTGTCAGGTTGTGTTTACATTAGAGTTGTAGTCCTGTTAGGTTGTGTTTACATTAGAGTTGTAGTCTTGTCAGGTTGTGTTTACATTAGAGTTGTAGTCTTGTCAGGTTGTGTTTACATTAGAGTTGTAGTCCTGTTAGGTTGTGGTTACATTAGAGTTGTAGTCTTGTCAGGTTGTGTTTACATTAGAGTTGTAGTCTTGTCAGGTTGTGTTTACATTAGAGTTGTAGTCCTGTTAGGTTGTGGTTACATTAGAGTTGTAGTCTTGTCAGGTTGTGTTTACATTAGAGTTGTAGTCTTGTTAGGTTGTGTTTACATTAGAGTTGTAGTCTTGTCAGGTTGTGTTTACATTAGAGTTGTAGTCTTGTCAGGTTGTGTTTACATTAGAGTTGTAGTCCTGTTAGGTTGTGTTTACATTAGAGTTGTAGTCCTGTTAGGTTGTGTAGTCAGATTCTTAGCAGAAATATTGGCTGGTCATAAACAGTCAATTAAGCTTATTGGAAACTTATGCATTGTAAGTTCGCAATAACCTCGTTATTCTTGCTTATCGCCTTGCATTAAAATAAACGTCTCTCTTGAGAGGACGTGAGTCTTTGAATTACTGTTGGTAAATGGTTGCACGAAACTCCACAGTATACATCTAAACTGAACACAATAATCGTACATCGAAATAAATGCAAATGAACAAATTGATAATTTGTATAGTCAATTAGGGTATTTTATTATATCGATTACTGTTACAAATGTTTACAACACACAATACATAGCAATACCCTTTGTCTAGCGATCTACCCGTTTGAGCATGAGTCAAACGTGAAGATCATTAGCAAACGAATGTGCCGATCTGCATTGATCAGATATGATCTCCTTGCTGCTTTGGTAACCGCTCGACCGAGTTTTGTCCGTTACCAAACAGCAAGAAAGATTCAAAATTGAATCTGATGACTACAGATACAACAATTACTGGTGGGTATTGCTTTAATTACAAAACATATTTGCTTGAACACGCACGTCCTTAAACTACACACAGTTAATGGGCTGTGCTATGGTTTAGGGCGTCATCTCATATGAACCAAGCTATTCGATGGCTGTAAATATGATCTCCACAACAGCTACCAAATACGAATATTTAATAGCTACGGTGAGTAACACATTTCAAAGGAGCCTATCAAATACAGTCCATCTGGGATGGTAAGGGTGCATTCGTGAAGAAAACAATAATGAGAAAAGGTAAAGATAGGAGAAAGTAGAGTAGGGTAGAAGGAAAGTATAAGGTTTCTAGCGTGCCTCTCTCTCTCTGGACTAGAATCGGAGGCTAGGGTCCTATGCTCTATTCTGGCGGAAGAGGGAGCTCTCGTTTTAGCTTTGCGTTATTAATAAGGAGACCAGTCATAATGACGGTGATGAATTCATTCGCCCAAACCAACCTGCTTGTTGCTGCCCGAACGGCTCGGTGATCTCCTAGGTAACAGGATACCGGGGAAAACAAGATGGTTTTCTTCTCCTCTTAATTGCGTGTAAATAGCAAACGCAAAAGCTAATTCAAGCTTTGAAAACACGGATAGCTCAGAGAAACTCTTGCGTGTGGTTCTCTTAGGTCCACGAGTATTTCTCTAAGTCCGCGAGGAATTGACTTAAAGTCTTGGCAGGAGAGATGGTGTAACAACGACCTTTCGGTCGGCTTGCCGTTGAAAAAGAGAAAGAAGAGGGGAAAACACATAGATATATATCTGTATCTTTGGCGGGCGTTTCCTTTGTTCTCCAAAAGAAATGCCCCCACCTTCTAGCGTGCTATTGAAATTTAAAACAACACCGCGACAAGCACTCTTCCAGACCTTCCCTTTGAAGTAGGCCTGGTTCCTGTCGCTGGACATTCCTTATGCTAAAATAAACACACACACCCCCACCCCACACACATATGTCTTGCAAAGTGTTGACACTTACTGCCAGTGCGTGTAGTATTCAGTGATGCTTCCTGCTGTGTGTATGGGTTTGCAGTTCTGTGCGTGTGCTTTAAACGGAGCAAATTATTAGTTCACTTAGGGGTGAGGGCTGATAACATCAGCAGATGGTACTTTGTATCCTGTTGCTTGCATTCTAAGGAAGAGACTTCACAGAGTCAGGAAATTAATAAAAGTTCTGACCAAACTCTCTCACCCCCCCTCTGTTTGAGCGTTTGTCCCAATTTAGCATAATCAGCCAAATTGGCTCTTTTGATCATGCTACAGTTGTGTTTACATTAGAGTTGTAGTCCTGTCAGGTTGTGTTTACATTAGAGTTGCAGTCTTGTTATGTTGTGTTTACATTAGAGTTGTAGTCCTGTTAGGTTGTGTTTACATTAGAGTTGTAGTCTTGTCAGGTTGTGTTTACATTAGAGTTGCAGTCTTGTTATGTTGTGTTTACATTAGAGTTGTAGTCCTGTCAGGTTGTGTTTACATTAGAGTTGTAGTCCTGTTAGGTTGTGTTTACATTAGAGTTGTAGTCCTGTTAGGTTGTGTTTACATTAGAGTTGTAGTCGTGTTAGGTTGTGTTTACAGTAGAGTTGTAGTCCTGTTAGGTTGTGTTTACATTAGAGTTGTAGTCCTGTTAGGTTGTGTTTACATTAGAGTTGTAGTCTTGTTAGGTTGTGTTTACATTAGAGTTGTAGTCTTGTTAGGTTGTGTTTACATTAGAGTTGTAGTCTTGTTAGGTTGTGTTTACATTAGAGTTGTAGTCTTGTGAGGTTGTGTTTACATTAGAGTTGTAGTCTTGTCAGGTTGTGTTTACATTAGAGTTGTAGTCTTGTCAGGTTGTGTTTACATTAGAGTTGTAGTCTTGTTATGTTGTGTTTACATTAGAGTTGTAGTCCTGTTAGGTTGTGTTTACATTAGAGTTGTAGTCTTGTCAGGTTGTGTTTACATTAGAGTTGTAGTCTTGTTATGTTGTGTTTACATTAGAGTTGTAGTCCTGTTAGGTTGTGTTTACATTAGAGTTGTAGTCTTGTTAGGTTGTGTTTACATTAGAGTTGTAGTCTTGTTAGGTTAGTGTTTACATTAGAGTTGTAGTCCTGTTAGGTTGTGTTTACATTAGAGTTGTAGTCTTGTTAGGTTAGTGTTTACATTAGAGTTGTAGTCTTGTTAGGTTGTGTTTACATTAGAGTTGTAGTCTTGTTAGGTTAGTGTTTACATTAGAGTTGTAGTCTTGTTAGGTTAGTGTTTACATTAGAGTTGTAGTCTTGTTAGGTTGTGTTTACATTAGAGTTGTAGTCTTGTCAGGTTGTGTTTACATTAGAGTTGTAGTCCTGTTAGGTTGTGTTTACATTAGAGTTGTAGTCCTGTTAGGTTGTGTTTACATTAGAGTTGTAGTCTTGTTAGCTTGTGTTTACATTAGAGTTGTAGTCTTGTTAGGTTGTGGTTACATTAGAGTTGTAGTCTTGTTAGGTTGTGTTTACATTAGAGTTGTAGTCTTGTCAGGTTGTGTTTACATTAGAGTTGTAGTCCTGTTAGGTTGTGTTTACATTAGAGTTGTAGTCCTGTTAGGTTGTGTTTACATTAGAGTTGTAGTCCTGTTAGGTTGTGTTTACATTAGAGTTGTAGTCTTGTTAGGTTGTGTTTACATACAAAAATAACATTAATAATAGAGAAAATATATCATAAATGAATACTGAAACCAGATATAATTATAATCATTAAGGAAAGTTCATGCATGTACTATGTATATATGTAAACTCTTCGTTTCCATTTTCCAGCCATTCAGTTGGAAAAAAAAGAAAGACACACACGGAAATGGAACCATGTGTACATTCTCAGTTATATCAACATTGATTTTACAATATAAATTGGGGGTCCCAGAGATAGAAATGCCATTAAATGGGGGTCCAAGGACTAATGCAGGTCAAACTGGGAGTCCTTGAAATTAAAATGTACGAGAAGCACTGCTGGAGCCGTGAATCTTCTCTTATGGGGGTCCCCGTGTGTGTGTGTGTGTGTGTGTGTGTGTGTGTGTGTGTGTGTGTGTGTGTGTGTGTGTGTGTGTGTGTGTGTGTGTGTGTGTGTGTGTGTGTGTGTGCGTGTGCGTGTGCGTGCGGGTGGGGGTTGTGCATTCTAGTTCAATATTTTGAACGATATCTTTTGCTGTCAAAATAATTTATGCAACACTTAAGAGAGCCTTGGCTGAGCTCCTTGTTTCTGCAGCTTTGTAGTGACATGATAGCGTAAGTGACAGGTCAACATGGCTGCTCTCCAACTCCCCTGCACTTCAAAGCTATTATAGGAAGACAGCTGTCTAACCCATTCTGACCTGAGATCAGATTCATACGAGGTTTCCACTGGACACACACTGGTCTGATGAACCCATTCTGACCTGAGATCAGATTCTAAAAAATGTCAGTCGTTCTTCGATTTTTTCAAAAATAGCAGACCTACAAGCTCGTAGCACGTCACTCGGTGGCGCGCTATGAGCTTGTAGATCTGCTATTTTTCAATAGCTAAAGCATAACATGATGCTAACACCAAAATGGGTTCCCGTTCAGAATGAATTAAACTCTGGCAATGGTGGGGCTAAGTGGGGTCCGGGGCCCCTCAGAGGTCCTTGAGGGGGGTTCCAGGGGGTCCCCAGCTAAATTATAGTCAAGCATCAAAAAGCAAAGCTATAATATAGGGAGACTGTCTATAGCACTTGTTTCCCAAACAGTGGGTCTGGAACCGGTTTTTGGTCACAGGCCGAATTTCATGGTACTAAATAATATGGGTTAGGGTTATTTTTCGTTTCCAACATTTTGTTTTTAATTATTATTATTATTATTATTTTTACTTGCGCAGGTAACAATCCCCCAACACTTTGTGTTAAATAAAATTTTAGCATCTTCACTGCCAGTTATAATGCACACACATAATGTATATAATTGAATTGCAATAACAACCAGGGGCATTATGTTATATAGCCCATACCCATAGACATCATACTATAATTAACCGAATGTCTGTCCGTGTGTGTGTGTGTGTCTGTCAGAAACAGTGCCGTAACTCCTTACTGCCTGCACCAATCACTCCCACTTTTCACACAGGCATTGACCATATGTGACCCAGGCCAACAGAATGTGCCTCATGTCGGCAGAATGAAATGGTCGAAATGGTCGAAATAAAACCTTTTATTTTTATTTATGTGATTTTCGTTAATTTCATATTAACACAGTTTGAATGTTGAAGAAGGTTTTCGTTCCAACAGATTATTCATTTGGGCAAATGAAATGTATACATTTATCAGTCAAACTGTGCTTGTTTTATTTGTGAAAACTAACGCAGTTTGGGGGGCGGAGAAGTGCTCTCCCAAGATTTGCATGTCTGTTCCGATTGGTCTCAGGAATGTCTTTGTCTCAGGTTTCACGGTCTGGGCGTCGCCCATAAGTACAGCTGTGACAGTAACTGTCAATGTGTTTGTATTGTAAACAGTGTCAGTTATTATTCAACTCGAGATGGCTAGTAACTCTTCTGCAGCGCGTCTGGTCCTGGCATTGAATGGAGGAGCAGATGATGGCGTTTTGAATGATTTCATTATGGCTTTTATACACGGCCCTGAGTGTCGGTCAGACTCAGAGGATGAATCTGATGGAGATGACGACGACGATGACACAGTTTTTGATCGAGTCAACACCAGCGTGTGTTCTGACAACAACGAGGATGACCAGGACAAGGAGACGGGTGGAAACGCTGCTCCAGGAGGGGTGCATGTAGGCATTGCATCGCTGTTACAGTTACCAGAAGTTGAGAATGTTGCAGTGGACACCGATCGACCAGTAGAACTTGAGAAAATACGAAACTTTAATTGCCGATGCCAAGAAAGAAGAAAGGAGAATTCAGAGCATGAGCCTTTGTCTTGCAGTCAAAAACTTGACCCAGAAATGATTTGCGATACACGGATGGAAATGGCAGCCTTGTCGAAGGATCAGAAAGACATGTTTCTCATGGGAATTATAAAGACGTGCACGAATGACTCCGAATTGACACAACGCACAAAGCAATGCAACGGGAAGCGAATGATCACCCGATCCACGTACATGGTTAACACCGTCGTGGTTTGCCGTGCTACATTTCTCTTTCTCTATGGGTGAGTTACAGTCTAATCTATGCTATTGATACTTATGTATTGTTACTGTAACATTGTGTGTGTGTGTGTGTGAATAACGCCAGTATGTATGTATGGATCACTATGTGGCAGTAGGCGCTGCTCAACTATGTGCGGACGGAGGATCACTATTTTGCCCTGTTAAATAATACTGATGTTAGCCCGTAGTAGTAAAACATCCGGTATGGAGAGGATACGGAAGCAGTTTGTGTGCCTGTATGTATGCGTGGAAATTATTAGCGGATACAATGGGCGGGCTTTAGAACGGATGTAGCCTTGCACAGTAAATAGAAACCAGGCTTTACACTGTACTATAGGCATTTGCGTATTGCCTACAATTATTTTGTTGGGTTAGTTTGTAACAAAGTGTTTATGTCGTTTTGTCCAGGATCAGCAAAACCCTTCTCCAAGCCCTTGTGAAACACTACAAGGAGAATGGTATATCTTCACGCCAGAAGAAGAAAGGTCCCAGGACACACAAGAAGTTTCTGTCTAGTGATGACATAAAACGGATCTTGACATTCATCACAAACTATGCAGAAATCCATGCCATCTCTCTGCCTGGACGACACCCTGGACACAAAGACTACAGTTTGAAGTTGCTTTCAAGTGAGGAAATCCGAAAGTTCTGTCGTGATGATGCACAAGACACCACGTGCCCCAAACCAACATCCACAGCACCAAACGATACACACCCCAAACCTGCAACAGCACCAAAAGAAAAAAAGTCCACTGCGCCAAAGAAGAAGAAATTCCGGTGTTAGTTGACACATGCAAAGACAAAGACACTTTATTTTTTTGTGTTGCGCTGTGACTGAACAAAGACACTTTATTTTTTGTTGTTGAAAATAGTGCTGCTTGTGAATAGTTTCCACACTTGACACATGCAAAGACAATATGAGACACTTTATTTTTTTGTGTTGCACTGTGACTGAACAAAGACACTTTATTTTTTGTTGTTGAAAATATTCAACAAAATACCAGCCACTTTATTTTATATAGGCCTATTATTATGTTATTGAAAATAGTGCAACTTTATTGTGCATACTTTTACTGTACCTTTTATTACCATTATTATGGCCACTTTATTGTGCATGTTGTATTTTCAAAGTTTGGACAAATAAAAGTTTTTGTTTATGAAAGCCTAAGGTGTAATATCTCATTCTTCTGCCCTTTGTTTCATGTAACAGCATTGGTGTAAAACTACATATCCTATATCCATTGAAAACTCTGTTAGCCTACTAGTTACTTTTTAGATTGTATTATTACAAAACATACACTAAACAACTTCAGTCCTATATTTCTTTACTTTAACTCAAGTACTCATGTACTTGAGTGTCCACTCCCCCACTAGGTTAGCTGTCATTGACAGCTAACCTAGTGGGGGAGTGGTTAGTGGATGGGGGAGTGATTATGCAAGACATTAGGGGTGTAGCCAAGGATCTATTGTTCCCCCATTTCCAGAGGTGCAAAATGTCAGGATACTTTGAAAGGCTTATTCTCTGCTTTGGGGTATTTGTTTAAACAAGTTTTAGATGGTCATATCTCCTTCAATTATTATCCAATTTCATTGAATGATACATCATATGAAAGCTTACATTCTGTACTTTAATAATCTGTAAAAATCTGTAATCTGTAAAAATCGACTTGAGGCATTTTTTGCTGGAGTTGGTCACATATATGCAAACGGAGGGCGTAACAAAGCCCTTTTTTCGATTTGACACATTAATGATTATTAATTAATGTATTAGTCAATTACAAACGCACCCGGGCGCAGTACCCTTCACGGCCACAAGGGGGGGGGGGGGAAATATCTCACAACGGGTAAGGACTATACAGTATAACATAGCTTTCCGGCTCTGAGCCTCATGTCACAATTGAAGGCACAATTTTCCTGAGATTCCTTGCGAAGCATTTTGCCTTCAATGAGCAGCTTCCGCGTGCAGTAGCATAAGTCCCGGAAAAGACCCGCTGTGATTGGTCAGTAGTCACTTGAGCGAAAGCATGTACTGTTGTACTTGTATTAATAACTTTGTTGTTTGTGTTTGTGTGTTTGTCTTGTTTTTTATTGTATTGTAATGTATTGTCATGACTGCATTTGTTTTTATAATATCTATGATGTAGCCACCGTGAGCTTCATATTTGGTGTAATCCATGATTTCCCTGCCTGGAGGCTTAAAGGGATAGTTCACAATTTTTGAACTTAAGTTGTATGAAATACTTCCCATTAATATAGCAGTTGCAACTGTATTTATTGATTGCCCGAGTCCCATGGTGGGAGTTCTGCTCTGGTTCTGATTGGTTGAGTCCCGTGGTGGGAGTTCTGCTCTGGTTCTGATTGGTTGAGTCCCGTGGTGGGAGTTCTGCTCTGGTTTTGGTGAAATATTAAGTAGTTCTGGTCATGTTGTGCAACGAAAGTTGCACTATATGGTACTAGAAACATGTCAACAATACAAATTACGCTATTGTTTTAGGATTCATTTACGTTTAATGCTTGGACCCCTGTGGCCCCCACAAAATGACTGGAACTACTTAATATTATTATTATTATTATATATATATATATTTTAGGACAATTCTTTATAGGCAGTGTTTGTTGTTTGCTGTCATGTACGTACAGGACCATTTAGACTAGAGAGACCAGACGAGATGAGACCTGTAACTATTTTCACAATGGATACTATCAAGGCATTTAACCCATTCTGACCTGAGATCAGATTCATACGAGGTTTCCACTGGACACACACTGGTCTGATGAACCCATTCTGACCTGAGATCAGATTCATACGAGGTTTCCACTGGACACACACTGGTCTGATGAACCCATTCTGACCTGAGATCAGATTCTAAAAATGTCAGTCGTTCTTTGATTTTTTTCAAAAATAGCAGACCTACAAGCTCGTAGCGCGCCACTCGGTGGCGCGCTACGAGCTTGTAGATCTGCTGTTTTTCAATAGCTAAAGCATAACATGATGCTAACACCAAAATGGGTGCCCGCCCAGAATGCCCCCTGTCATGGGGGGGGGGATTTGTTTTCTCCTCACACTGTCAGCAGTAAAGCCTCATTTATGTGTGGGATCTTCTGAGCTTTGTAGGCTGACAAATGGATGGACATTGTATCTGAACACATATAGGGCTCCATTTTCATCACCGCTAAACCCCTTATCCCTAAACTGCTTTGCCTTTTACTATTTTGAAGAAAAACTAGCCAAGCTACATTGTGAGCTTGTAGACTGGCCATTTTAACTATTCAAAAAATGTCTTGCAAATTGTAAAAAAAAAAAAAAGGCAAAGAAGTTTAGGGATAAGGGGTTTATCGTTGACGTAAATGGAGCCCATACGGTATGGACAAACCCACGCCTTGACATGAATGCAGAGAATACACAAAATGTGTGATAGATATTTGATAACTACTGTGTATAGAATGGAAAAGTAATTAAACCCATCTTATTTATTTTCTTAAAATTGCAAAATACTAATACTAATCATATAGTCCAGTACCTGCCTGTAGACCCTATCGCAATTTGGTGTTGGGGGAATTTCTCACTTGAACTGAGTCAATGGGTCCCTAGACATGAAAAATCAACGAGGTGCTCGTCCGCCATAGTGCCACGAATGGCGCAATGGCCACATCAAAAATGGCCACCATCGGCTATGATGAAAATCCAACCTTTTTGTTTTTTAGTGTTTAAGCACATGTAATACATTCATTTTGACTAATTGTGGTGTGTGGAATTAATTTCTGATATTGTTTTGATGATTTGGGGTGATTTTGACCTTGAAAGGTCATAGTCAAGGTCATTTTGCTATTCCACAGACCTTGGCCATAACTTGTCCATTTTTAGGAGTAAGAACAGGAACAATACGTCTATTTCAACTAAATCTGACTCTTAAAATTAATTTCTGATATTGTTTTGACCATTGGGGATCATCCTGTCATTGAATTATTGATGTTAATGTCATTTTTCAATAATTCGATTATGATTCTTTAGTCGCTTTTATTATATATTTTCATGATTTGTTTTCTTTACATAAACAAAATACATGGGCATGAGAAAAACAACAACAGCACCATATGTGCTGTGTGAATAAGCCCATTGTACAAATGAGCCAATTCATTGCTATGGCAACCCCATAGTGGAGGTAAGTCAATATATCATAAGAATCGTTCACTTGATGGTACAAGCACCAAATTTGGTACACAAGTGCTTCAGAACCTACTCTCTCAGAAAAGTACGTCCACTTGAAAAAACTAAATGGCCACCATTTTTCAAGATGGCCGCCAAATGAAAAGGGCCTTTTGTGGCAGTTCTGGACAACCGTGGGTCCGACCAACTCGAGACCGGGCACTGCACTCCCTGTGGGTGTGTGGAACGTGTGTGTCGAATTCGGTGAAGTCGGTGGGGCAAACGGTTCTCGGGTTACGTGGATTACAGATGTACAGACACACACAGACTTGAATATATGTCAATGGGCAATGCCCATTGGGTTTTTTTTTGTTGATGATGGGTAAGAGAGAGATGTGATGTCAGGTGGTGTGGGCTAAGATTAGTGGTCAGGGCTAAGATAAAGTATATGAGATGTACAGTAAGTGCAAAGAGAGATGGTGAGGGAGGGAGAAAAGTATTTGTACCAATTGACCAGACAGTAGACAGTATAGTGTAACAGGTTAAGGTGAGTATAGAGATGGAAATGTTCTAGCAAGTGAAGCCAGTGTATTGAGAATATGGGACATATGTGTCAGGAGTTATTTGTGACAGAAGGCTACCAGTGAGAGGGAAGATGTATACGATGGTAGTGAGACCAGCCATGCCGTACGGTTGGAAACGGTGGCACAGATGAAAAGGAGTCACAGCTGGAGGTGGCAGAATTAAGGATGCTATGGTTCTCATTAGGAGTGAAAAGGAAGGACATTATCAGAAATTACTGAATTAGAGGATCAGCCCAGGTTAGAAGGTTTGGGGATAAAGCAAGAGAGGTGAGGTTGAGATGGTTTAGACATGTGAAAAGGAGGGATGAGGGTACATTGGGAGAAGGATGCTGAAGATGTAGCTGCCAGGTAAGAGGATGGCCAAAGACGAGGTTTAAGGATCCTGTGAGAGATGACATGAAGGTGGCAGGTCACAGAGGAAGATGCAGAAAACAAAACCAAAAGGGGTCCTCCCCTTTTCCCTGTGCGTGCACACACACACACACACACACACACACACACACACACACACACACACACACACACACGGTACTCTACAGTACACCACAGTATGTTACAGTACAGTATTGTAAAGTACAGTACGGTACAGTAACGTGCGGTACGGCATGGTACAGTATGATACCATAAAGTATGGTACAGTACAGTATGATGCCGTACAGTACAGTAAGGTACAGTATGATACCATACAGTAAGGTACAGTATGGTACAGTATGGTACCATGCAGTACGGTACAGTACAGTACAGTACAGTACAGTATTGTACAGTATGATACCATACAGTAAGGTACGGTATGGTACAGTATGGTGCCCTACAGTGCCGTACAGTATTATACAGTATGGTTCAGTACATCACAAAGGTATAGCCAAATATATGCAGAAATGCAAAACCAGTCTAATTTTGTTGGCCATCTTGAAATATCACCGCCATATTGGATTTTTGGATGGCTCGGTTTAAAAAGTTAAAGAGTTGACCAAAGGAATGTTCACGGCAAATGTCACGCTTGTATCACCAAGCGAACAACCGTTCTAATGATCTGCTAATTGCACAAATTCTGTGTGTGTCTGTACGTATGTAATCCACGTAACTCGAGAACCGTTCGCCCCACTTCAAATTCGACATACACGTTCCACACACCCACAGGGAGTGCAGTGCCCGGTCTCGAGTTGGTCGGACCCACGGTTGTCCAGAACCGCCACAAAAGGCCCTTTTCATTTGGCGGCCATCTTGAGAAATGGTGGCCATTTAGTTTTTTCAAGTGGACATCGTACTTTTCTGAGAGAGGTTCTGAAGCACTTGTGTACCAAATTTGGTGCTTGTACCATCAAGTGAACGATTCTTATGATATATTGACTTAATATCCTCCACTATGGGGTTGCCATAGCAATGAATTGGCTCATTTGGGCCATGGACAGAGTCTTTTGTACAATGGGCTTATTCACACAGCACATATGGTGCTGTTGTTGTTTTTCTCATGCCCATGTATTTTGTTTATGTAAAGAAAACAAATCATGAAAATATATAATAAAAGCGACTAAAGAATCATAATCGAATTATTAAAAAATTACATTAACATGATGATCCCTAATGGTCAAAACAATATCAGAAATTAATTTTAAGAGTCAGATTTAGTTGAAATAGACTTATTGTTCCTGTTCTTACTCCTAAAAATGGACAAGTTATGGCCAAGGTCTGTGGAATAGCAAAATGACCTTGACTATGACCTTTCAAGGTCAAGATCACCCCAAATCATCAAAACAATATCAGAAATGAATTCCACACACCACAATTAGTCAAAATGAATGTTTTACATGTGCTTAAACACAAAAAAACAAAAAGGTTGGATTTTCATCATAGCCGATGGTGGCCATTTTTGATGTGGCCATTGCGCCATTCGTGACTGGCGCCCATTGACTCAGTTCAAGTGAGAAATTCCCCCAACACCAAATTGCGATAGGGTCTACAGGCAGGTACTGGACTAATACTAAAGTACTTAAATTGATCATTTACATTGCAAAGCGATTCGATACCGATTATTTCCATTGCAAAACGGTACAAAGTCAAACGATGTGATACGATATTTGCTGTTTACATATCGATAATATACTTAAAAATGTTAAATTAAAATCGATATTTCGATACAGTTACTATCGTTAACACCCCTACTAGACACTGAGAGAGCAGCAGCCAACCAGAAGACTGCTGTGGTCTGAATAATATAGGCATTCACACACCATGTTGTTTTTAACACACACACACACACACACACACACACACACACACACACACACACACACACACACACACACTCACACTCACACTCACACTCACACTCACACTCACACTCACACTCACACACACCACAGTGACGCAAATGAGCCCGTTGAGACCTGAGACCAGATTCTACTCAAACTATTTCATGCCAAGGACCCCAGAAATTATATCTCATTGGCACACCAACCTCCATCTGTTTCTCTGTTTCAGGGACCCTCCAGAAGCAACAGATAAAAACGTTTGCTGTGAAAGAATATATTACATTATATTAATCAATGAGTGGGTCGGTGTGAGCTCGCCACCGTCGGTGTGGGGAAGTGAGGACGCTGGCGTCGACTGTTCGCCTCTTCACCTCCCAATGTATGAATGAATGAACCTTTACCTCCCAATGTATGAATGAATGAACCTTCACCTCCCAATGTATGAATGAATGAACCATTGTAAAGCGCTTTGAGCTATGAAAATGCAATTCATTATTATAAGATTTGCTCGATAAAAGAAAAAAGAAAAAAGCAGATCTACAAGCTTGTGTTTGCGTATAGCGCGGCAATCGGTGCCACACTATTATGAGCTTTATCTGCCGTTTTTCAATAGCTAAACTTTAAAATAATGTTTGAAGTGGTTAAAAAGATAAGGTGACACAGATACGTTTCCAGGTCTTTTCATTTTGGGGCGCAGAAAGCTGCAGATTTTCAAAACATTTTCTGTCTACTTTATTAGATCTATACTAGCTAATCATAATGTGTTGCTATGCGTGTCGTTTGGCTATTTTTGCCGTGCAACACTTGGCACTACGACAAAGTAGGGCTTTACGCGGCCTCTCCAGGTCGCTCAGTGCTAATCTCTATCTACAGTACAGTACACACATTTATCATGCCCTTACTGTACTGTACTGTACTACACCGGAATCAACACATTACACCTTTAAAATTCACCATTAAGCCATTCTGACCTGAGATCAGATTCATACGAGGTTTCCACTGGACACACACTGGTCTGATTAACACCATTCTGACCTGAGATCAGATTCTAAAAATGTCAGTCGTTCTTCGATTTTTCAAAAATAGCAGACCTACAAGCTCGTAGCGCGCCACCCGGTGGCGCGCTATGAGCTTGTAGATCTGCTATTTTTCAAAAGCTAAAGCATAACATGATGCTGACACCAAAATGGGTTCCCGTTCAGAATGGGTTAAGCATAAAATAGGCTGTGGGAGAAACACAATCGTCTGGATTATGAAAGTCGTCTCAAATCCTTCTGAGGTTTTGTTCCTATTTGTGGCATAATCACTGGTGTAAAGTAACTATAAGTACATCTACTCAAGTACTGTATACCCGTACAATTTAGAGCCAAGAACTGTATTGCGATTCTAATAATCCTCTGATGGCGAGACCGCCTGCAGCCATTAACCTGTGATGGATTTCTATCCCTCCCCAAAAGAAAAGCAACTTCATAGACATTATTTATCCTGAGCGATGAGTTTATCTGGGAGTCTACCCAAGAATAGTGTGTGACAAAAGAGCCATCAGATTCTATAAAGATCCTTATTTCTTTGGAAATCTCGTGCCAATATGAATGAATTAAGAGGACAAGCCCCACAAACGTATAAAAATGGTCTATACGATTGATTGAACACCTCCTCCACCACCGCCTCCGACATTCATCCTGTCCCCCTGAATGCTCTGCTGTGCATAAACGTCATGTTTTTTGTGGGTCATGAAGTATGCAATTTAACAATTATGTTCTTTCCGGCAACAATTCTCTGTAATGGCGAGTGTTCTTCATTGGACTGGCGCAATCATGTATTCCACTTGTATACCAAAATATCACAATTGAGATGTCGAGAGAAATAGTGATTTAACTTAACAGTTTTCAGAAATACCTCATGTTTCTGTATCAGTGGTGCTCAATATTTTTCAGGACCCCAAAAATGATATTTTATTATATTGGCCACCGACCCCCATCTGAAATACGTTGTTCCAGGAACCCCTCAGAAGCAAAGAAGAAGAAGAAGAAGCAAGAAGAGTTAAAAAACGTTCTGAAAGAACATTATATTCAAAGACTTTTTCAAAAATAGCAGACCTACAAGCTCGTAGCACGGCACTCGGTGCTGCGCTATGAGCTTGTAGATCTGCTATTTTTCAATAGCTAAACATAATACTGAAAACACCAAAAGGGGTTTCCTCCCCCAAAATGGGTTAATCTCACAAAACATGGAAAAGATCTAAACAGATTGCATGTTTAAGTTTTAACCCAACTTGTTAGTAGCCACGGACCACCATTTGATGACATTTAGCCTCTCAGGCCCATTTGATCCACGGACCACCATTTGATGTCATTTAGCCTCTCAGACCCATCTGAGCCACGGACCACCATTTGATGACATTTAGCCTCTCAGACCCATTTGAGCCACGGACCACCATTTGATGACATTTAGCCTCTCAGACCCATTTGAGCCACGGAACCACCATTTGATGACATTTAGCCTCTCAGACCCATCAGAGCCACAGACCACCATTTGATGACATTTAGCCTCTCAGACCCATCTGAGCCACGGACCACCATCTGATGACATTTAGCCTCTCAGACCCATTTGAGCCACGGACCAACATTTGATGACATTTAGCCTCTCAGACCCATCTGAGCCACGGACCACCATTTGATGACATTTAGCCTCTCAGACCCATTTGAGCCACGGACCACCATTTGATGACATTTAGCCTCTCAGACCCATTTGAGCCACGGAACCACCATTTGATGACATTTAGCCTCTCAGACCCATCAGAGCCACAGACCACCATTTGATGACATTTAGCCTCTCAGACCCATCTGAGCCACGGACCACCATCTGATGACATTTAGCCTCTCAGACCCATTTGAGCCACGGACCAACATTTGATGACATTTAGCCTCTCAGACCCATCTGAGCCACGGAACACCATTTGATGACATTTAGCCTCTCAGACCCATTTGAGCCACGGACCACCATTTGATGACATTTAGCCTCTCAGACCCATCAGAGCCACGGACCACCATTTGATGACATTTAGCCTCTCAGACCCATCTGAGCCACGGACCACCATTTGATGACATTTAGCCTCTCAGACCCATTTGAGCCACAGAACCACCATTTGATGACATTTAGCCTCTCAGACCCATCTGAGCCACGGGCCACCATTTGATGACATTTAGCCTCTCAGACCCATCTGAGCCACGGGCCACCATTTGATGACATTTAGCCTCTCAGACCCATCTGAGCCACGGACCACCATTTGATGACATTTAGCCTCTCAGACCCATCTGAGCCACGGGCCACCATTTGATGACATTTAGCCTCTCAGACCCATCTGAGCCACGGACCACCATCTTATGACATTTAGCCTCTCAGACCCAAACAGCCAGGAACCTCGGTGTTGTCCTGGACAGTCAGCTCTCGTTCACAGCTGTCACTCGATCCTGTAGGTTTACACTCTATAACATACGACGAATTAGACCGTTCCTCACCCAGGATTCAGCCCAGCTCCTAATCCAGACAACAGTCTTGTCAAAACTGGACTATTGTAACTCCCTCCTTACTCGGCTACCGGCATGTGCACTTAAGCCTCTCCAACTGATCCAAAATGCCGCAGCTCGCTTGATCTTCAACCAGCCAAAATTCTCACACGTCTCCCCCCTGCTCCGCTCCCTCCACTGGCTCCCGGTCGCTGCCCGCACAGAATACAAAACTCTGATGCTGGCATTCAAAGCAACCAAAGATATGGCTCCCCCATATCTTGTAAGTATAATCGAACCCTACAAACCCTCACGCGCACTCAGATCAGCCAACGCAGGGAAGCTGGAAGTACCCTCACTAAAAACGCCGGGACAACGCTCCACACGTCCCAAACTCTTCTCCTTTCTGGCTCCAAAACTATGGAATGCACTTCCTATCATAATCAGAACTACAGACTCACTCCCAATCTTCCGAGGTAGTCTGTAAACCCACCTTTTCAGACTCCATCATGGCCCATAGCACTTACCCTACCCCCTTAGATAGGATTTCTGTAGACTTAGATAGCATTTGATACAGACTTATAGCATGTTATGTAGACAGCACTAGAATTGCATTTTGTGTAGTCATGTTACTTCATAGTATATATGAATAGTACAGTACCGGTATGTATAGTTTATATGTATAGTTTAATTATATAGATAATCCACTGTTACTTTCTTAGCTTACGCATGTTTCATGATAAATGTTTTTATGTGATGTATGCCATGCTTTTTTGTTCTTGCTTATTGTAAATCGCTCTGGATTAAGAGCGTCTGATAAATGCCGAAATTGTAATTGATATGTATGACCATAGTAGGTCACACATGACATTTCCTCAGCCCTAGTTGCTATGGCGATCAATTTACCATACCACTGAGATCAACGGGCATCTTCTTCCTTGATTGGTCAACCCAAACCATCGGCTTCACGGATTGGACAAACTTTGCGTGGTGTTTGTGTCTCTGAACGAATATAAGTGAAGACGCAGAATATTCCATGCATTTACACATCAGGACTCGACCAATAGGATACCATTGACCAATAGTATACCATTGACCAAGAGGATACCATTGACCAATAGGATACCCTTGACAAATAGGTTACCATTGACCAATAGGATACCGTTGACCAATAGGATTCCATTGACCAATAGGATACCATTGACCAATAGGATTGATCCACTGTGGTGTTTCTGTGAGTAATGTTACGCTGGGCGGTGCGTCTGAGAGGACCAGGAACAGCCAATCCGAGAGCTGTGACAGTGAGACACTGTGTGTACTCCTTTGGAGGTGAAGAGGGTCACATTGATGTGCACGTCTTCAACACAGTGTCTTTGACCTGGAGGAAGTTGATCCCAGTGACCCCTGGAAGAGGAGAGCGCCACCTTGAGGTTCCCTCCAGACGCCGGGGCCACACAGCTGTGCTGATTGAATATACTGTCTACGTCTGGGGAGGATGTACTAAACAAGGTTATGATTACTGCAACGTGCTTTATGCCTTTGATGTCGACGCCCACACATGGTTCAAACCACAGGTTTCTGGGACCGTTCCAGAGGGGAGGAGCTACCACTCAGCCTGTGTCTTGGGGAAGGTTATCTTTATCCATGGAGGAGTCACCCCCTCTGCAACCACTAATGACATCTACAAGTTGGACACCAACTCAATGGTCTGGTCTTTAATTAACACCAGAGGAACTCCACCTCCTGCTTCATGCTGTCACTCTGCCACCATCATCGGGACAAAGATGTTTGTATGTGGGGGCTGTGGGGGTCAGCACTACAACACCATCAGAGTGTTTGACACAGAGACCAACGTCTGGATGAACACACCTTCTACACATCCTCTTCCAGTAGGACGGAGGAATCATTCAGCCTTTACCTACAATGGAGAGCTGTACGTATTTGGTGGCTACGGCTACGGAGAACAGTTCAATGATCTGTGGAAATTCAACCCAGAGACCTTCTCCTGGAAGAAGGTTGAGCCCAAAGGGAAACGTCCACATAGTATGAATACGTGCTGTTGTTGTTGCATGGTGGGAGATCGTATCATCCTCTTCGGAACAGACAACAGACCAGGTGACCTGTATGTCTTAGACTTCAGTCCTAGCCTCAAGACATTATGTAAGCTAGCAGTTATTCAGTACGGTCTGGAGCAGTCTGAACTCACACACAACATCAGGTGGGAACTGGCAGCCATGACTAGCAACAGCCAATAGGAACTGGCAGCCATGACTATCAACAGCCAATAGGAACTGGCAGCCATGACTAGCAACAGCCAATAGGAGGCAGCCATGACTACCAACAGAAAACAAATGATAGGTTAAAATGAAGAATAAAAATCACACCCACGTGAAATGAGGGGCGCTCTGATCACCATACATCGCCTCATTCCGGCCAATCACAATTTGTGTCGTCACTTTCAGCTTCAATATGTACTTTGCTCAGCCAATCAGATCATCGCTTTATAGGGTGATCAGCCATGGTCATGGGAGGTGCGAGTGTCGTTCTACAACCCCACAGGGAGTGTTCTACACCCCCCACAGGGAGTGTTCTACACCCCCCCCCCCCACAGGGAGTGTTCTACACCCGCCACAGGGAGTGTTCTACACCCCCACAGGGAGTGTTCTACACCCCCACAGGGAGTGTTCTACACCCCCACAGGGAGTGTTCTACACCCCCACAGGGAGTGTTCTACACCCCCACAGGGAGTGTTCTACACCCCCACAGGGAGTGTTCTACACCCCCACAGGGAGTGTTCTACACCCCCCACAGGGAGTGTTCTACACCCCCCACAGGGAGTGTTCTACACCCCCACAGGGAGTGTTCTACACCCCCACAGGGAGTGTTCTACACCCCCACAGGGAGTGTTCTACACCCCCCACAGGGAGTGTTCTACACCCCCACAGGGAGTGTTCTACACCCCCACAGGGAGTGTTCTACACCCCCCCCCCCACAGGGAGTGTTCTACACCCCCACAGGGAGTGTTCTACACCCCCCACAGGGAGTGTTCTACACCCCCACAGGGAGTGTTCTACACCCCCCCCCCCCACAGGGAGTGTTCTACACCCCCACAGGGAGTGTTCTACACCCCCACAGGGAGTGTTCTACACCCCCACAGGGAGTGTTCTACACCCCCACAGGGAGTGTTCTACACCCCCCCCCCACAGGGAGTGTTCTACACCCCCACAGGGAGTGTTCTACACCCCCCACAGGGAGTGTTCTACACCCCCCCCCCCACAGGGAGTGTTCTACACCCCCACAGGGAGTGTTCTACACCCCCCCCCCACAGGGAGTGTTCTACACCCCCACAGGGAGTGTTCTACACCCCCCACAGGGAGTTTTCTACACCCCCCCCCCCACAGGGAGTGTTCTACACCCCCACAGGGAGTGTTCTACACCCCCACAGGGAGTGTTCTACACCCCCACAGGGAGTGTTCTACACCCCCACAGGGAGTGTTCTACACCCCCCACAGGGAGTGTTCTACACCCCCACAGGGAGTGTTCTACACCCCCACAGGGAGTGTTCTACACCCCCACAGGGAGTGTTCTACACCCCCACAGGGAGTGTTCTACACCCCCCCCCCACAGGGAGTGTTCTACACCCCCACAGGGAGTGTTCTACACCCCCCACAGGGAGTGTTCTACACCCCCCCCCCCACAGGGAGTGTTCTACACCCCCACAGGGAGTGTTCTACACCCCCCCCCCACAGGGAGTGTTCTACACCCCCACAGGGAGTGTTCTACACCCCCCACAGGGAGTGTTCTACACCCCCCCCCCCACAGGGAGTGTTCTACACCCCCCCCCCCACAGGGAGTGTTCTACACCCCCACAGGGAGTGTTCTACACCCCCACAGGGAGTGTTCTACACCCCCACAGGGAGTGTTCTACACCCCCCACAGGGAGTGTTCTACACCCCCACAGGGAGTGTTCTACACCCCCACAGGGAGTGTTCTACACCCCCACAGGGAGTGTTCTACACCCCCACAGGGAGTGTTCTACACCCCCCCCCCCACAGGGAGTGTTCTACACCCCCCCCCCCCACAGGGAGTGTTCTACACCCCCACAGGGAGTGTTCTACACCCCCCACAGGGAGTGTTCTACACCCCCACAGGGAGTGTTCTACACCCCCCACAGGGAGTGTTCTACACCCCCCCCCCCACAGGGAGTGTTCTACACCCCCACAGGGAGTGTTCTACACCCCCCCCCCCACAGGGAGTGTTCTACACCCCCACAGGGAGTGTTCTACACCCCCACAGGGAGTGTTCTACACCCCCCACAGGGAGTGTTCTACACCCCCCACAGGGAGTGTTCTACACCCCCCACAGGGAGTGTTCTACACCCCCCACAGGGAGTGTTCTACACCCCCCACAGGGAGTGTTCTACACCCCCACAGGGAGTGTTCTACACCCCCCACAGGGAGTGTTCTACACCCCCCCCCCCACAGGGAGTGTTCTACACCCCCCACAGGGAGTGTTCTACACCCCCACAGGGAGTGTTCTACACCCCCCACAGGGAGTGTCCTGTTTTTTCCTCTAATCTGGTGTACAGGTGATGACATGCACATTACATGCATAATAGAATTACAAATTCTTTCACTGACCCCCAAAATGTTGAGTTAAAAATGTTCGCTTTAAAATATGTATATATTCAATAATAATAATAATAATAATAATAATGCAGATCTACAATCTTATATCTGCTATTTCTGAATAGCCAAAGTATAATTGACACAAATACTGAAAAATACCGGTTTTCATGGTGGGTTTTCACCAACATGTGCCAGCAACTATCATGTCATATGTACTGTACTGTACTGTACTGTACTGTACCGTACTGTACTGTACTCCCGTGGGGCTTAATCCGTTAGCCGCCGTCGCTGTTTGGGTCAGAGGACAGAGGTAAACATGTGAATTGTTTCAGCGGAAAGGAAAGGAAAGGTACTATGTTTACCCAGGGTAACTGGACTAAGGAAAGGAAAGGTACTATGTTTACCCAGGGTAACTGGACTAAGGAAAGGAAAGGTACTATGTTTACCCAGGGTAACTGGACTAAGGAAAGGAAAGGTACTATGTTTACCCAGGGTAACTGGACTAAGCTCAAGAACTTGTTTACAGCCAGGCCCTGCTCATAGAACATTTCATGGTAGGGGTTCAATGCCTTGCCCAAGGGCACTTCAGCGGTGGTAATTCTAACGTGCCGGTCCGGGGGATACGAACTATAGCGACCTTCCGATATCAAGACCGCTCCGCAAACCGTTCGGCCAACCGCTGCGCACATTGATTCCACTAGCCTATATATGTTTGTTCATGTCTCCTGCAGCAAGGCGACTATAGCTGTGACTTAATCCCCCCCCATTTCTGACGCGGCACGTTTGCCATCTCAGCAAAACATTGAGACACCCAATAGGAGAGAAGAAAAAAGCAGCCGGCGTCTGGCCATGTTTCATATCAGCCTATCGTAGCCGCCGCTGTATACGCCTGTGTCTGTGTTTGCAAAAAGCTCGCCCTGAGAGAATGATAAATTGAAGTGATGCATGTGTGGTCTCACCCACATGCACAGGAGTCTCTTGGGGTGCACTGCAAGTGTGTGGGCTCGCACGTTTGTGTGAGTGTGTGTGTGTGTGTGTGTGTGTGTGTGTGTGTGCGTGCGTGCGTGCAAGAGACAGAAAAGATAGAGAGAGAGAGAGTGAGTGAGTGTGTGTTGTGTGTGAATAACCTATCCACTCTCCCAGGGGTAGAGCTGGGCTTGGGCTGGGGGGGCCTGAGGGACAGCATTATCGCCCACCCACCCTATCCTTGGGCTGGGGGGGGGGGGGCCTGAGGGACAGCATTATGGCCCACCCACCCTATCCTTGGGCTGGGGGGGGGGGGGCCTGAGGGACAGCATTATGGCCCACCCACCCTATCCCCAAAGGCGGCGTGGCTCCCTATATCACTGCCCCGAGGGCCTGGATGTCATTTGTTATACCGCTGGCGTCTTGTCTCATTTCCATAAGGCACCTCTTCTTCGTCTTCTTCTTCTTCTTGCAGGTGTGACTGTTTTCTTTCACCGTGTTCTTTGTTTTGTTTTTGGATGGAGTTTGTTCTTCACTGCATCATGACCTGGGTAACAATCACATCACTAACGTTATACTTAACCCTGTGCTTGTACCAGTGTTGTTTTTATTTTGTCGACTTTAAAGGTATATTCAGTGATTTCACTCAAAAAACCTTAGGTTTCGTTTTTGGCTGGGACCTAAGCCTTTCGTCCAATCAGGATAGAGAGTCAAAAACGAAACCTAAGGTTTTTTGACCCCCAGGGGTTAACTGGGGACAGGGAGGAACTCCTTATATGGCCAGCACACTCTATAGTAGAGAGGATTATCACAACAAAACAAAAAAATAAGTGATATTTGAATTAAGTGAAATCACTGAATATACCTTTAAAACTAAGACGAAAGATGTCCGTCGACTACCTTTTTTTCACTGACGAAAACTAAATGGAAACTAAATGAGAACTAAGCTACGACGACTAAAACTAAGACTAAATGTATCGACAATTTCGTTGTGAAATAAAAACGAGACTAAAATGCTAGGAAGGGACTATAGTGGACAAGAGATCAAGTCATTTTACACTTGGTCGCATGCTGAAAATAGCCGATCTACAAGCTCACAACATATAGGGTGGAAACACCTTTCCTTTTGGTGCTACAGTATCCCTTTTGGAGTGTTCGACTGTACTCTGCACTCTGTTTTTACATTCTGTCTATAATCATTCAATCAATCAAAAGAATAGGAAAGTAATTATTCAATCAATCAAAAATAATATACAGACTGCATACAGCAGGGGTGCCCAAAAGGTATAGATCGTGATCTACCAGTAGATCCCAAAGGCTGTGGCGGTATAGAGCACATATGACCCTAACAATAAATATACAGTAAATGTATATTTCTTGGCATCTAGCTGCCACTTGAATTAAGGTGCCACTTGATTGATTGACATGCATCAGAAAGGGCCTGGCAGCTGAAACCCACAATATAATAGTGCAGACGTCAGTAGCATTATGAAGTTATGTATTAAAAAAAGAGAACCTACCAATTCCATTTCCTCAATGTTCGTTTTGAATTTCTGAGATTTGTGAGATTTGTCACACACGTTACCGCAGTGAGATTTGTTCGATTTGAGATTTGTTCGATTTGAGATTTGTTCGATTTGAGATTTGTTCGATTTGAGATTTGTTCGATTTGAGATTTGTTCGATTTGAGATTTGTTCGATTTGAGATTTGTTCGATTCGATTTGTTCGATTTGAGATTTGTTCGATTTGAGATTTTGTTCGATTTGAGATTTGTTCGATTTTAATTTGTGAGATTTGTCACACCCATTACCGCAGTGAGATTTGTTCGATTTTAATTTGTGAGATTTGTCACACCCATTACCGCAGTGAGATTTGTTCGATTTTAATTTGTGAGATTTGTCACACCCATTACCGCAGTGAGATTTGTTCGATTTGTCACACACGTTCGATGTTCGATTTGAGATTTGTTCGATTTGAGATTTGTTCGATTTTGAGATTTGTTTGATTTGAGATATGTTCGATTTGAGATTTTGTTCGATTTGAGATTTGTTCGATTTGAGATTTTGTTCGATATGAGATTTGTTCGATTTGAATTTATGAGATTTGTCACACCCATTACCGCAGTGAGATTTGTTCGATTTGTCGATTTGAGATTTGAATTTGGTTCGATTTGAGATTTGTTCGATTTGAGATTTTGTTCGATTGAAACAATTTTCATGATAATAACTTTTTTTGGTGGATCTTGTTGAGTCATTTTTAACCCATTTTGAACTGAGTTTGATAAAAAAAAAGACTTCTAAATCCTAACATCTTTCTGAAAAACCCATGTTTCTATGTCAGCGGTGCTCAACCTTTTTCATGTCAAGGACCCCCAGAATTATCTCTATTGGGTCCACGGACCCCCATCTCAAAATATGTAGTTCCAGGGACCCCCCCTCCCAGAAGCAAATATTTTAGTTATAAATGTTCGCTCTGAAATAATATATTCAATGATTTGCGCCACATTTTAACGATTAAAAAAATATATAGCAGACCTACGAGCTCGTAGCTTGTAGATCTGAGCTTGTAGATCTGCTATTGTTCAATAGCTAAAGTATAACATAATGCTTAAAACACCAACAGGGGTTCCCTCCCCAAAAATGCGTTAAAGTAGCTCGGAAGGCCAAAAAGGTGTGGTCACACCCCTGGCATACAGTCTGTACAGTATATGGAGACTGTACCTGTATAATGCAGAGCATACACTGTACATAAATGCCCTGCAGTGCATGTCCTCCACTAGACTATACATTTCAGTGTAAATATCCGCAGCGGTTGGTTTTTCCTCCTTCGCCTCCAACTCGAGGGGATAATGTGCGTGAAGTGTATACACGCCGGCGGCCTCTCTAAATCCTCTCGCCTCGCCGGGCGGCGGCGTGCGGCGGTGGGGAAGAAGAGGGGGGTTCACTAACCCATTCTGACCTGAGATCAGATTCATACGAGGTTTCCGCCGGACACACGCTGGTCTGATTAACCCATTCTGACCTGAGATCAGATTCTAAAAATGTCAGTCGCTCTTCGATTTTTCAAAAATAGCAGACCTACAAGCTCGTATCGCGCCACTCGGTGGCGCGATATGAGCTTGTAGATCTGCTATTTTTAAATAGCTAAAGCATGACATGATGCTGACACCAAAATGGGTGCCCGGTCAGAATGGGCTAAAGGCCTTTCATTTAGGCAGGCGGCGGGGGGGGGGAGGGGGGGAGGGGAGGGGGATTTCCATCCATACAATGGATTTAAATCAGGGGCTCTTGTTGTTATTGAGGCCTATTGATTCACTGTCATAACCCATTTTGTGCGCGAACCCCTTTTGGTGTTTTAAGCATTGCAATTGTGTTATATGCTTTAGCTATTGCAAAAATATCAGATCTATACAAGCTTGTATAGGTCTGCTATTTTTGAAAAGTCGTTAAAATGTGGTGCAAATCTTTGAATATATATATTTTTCAGAGCGAACATTTTTGAGTGGTGCAACCACTCCTACATCCAGCAACGTCCGTGTACCTGTGTGTGTGTGTGTGTACCTGTATGTATGTATGTATGTATGTATGTATAAGTGAGCACGACTATGTTACATATTTATATCAGTAGGGGGCACCAGAGATACAGAGAAGAAATTGGAACGATACAGAGAAGAAATTGGAACGATACATATTGGAACGATACAGAGAACCAATAGACGGGAGTTGCACCACTCGGTTCACACTGGTGTGATTTTTAACTAAAATATTGGCTTCTGGGGCGGGGGTCCCTCCCTGGAACTACATATTTTGAGATGGGGGGTCCGTGGCCCAATAGAGATAATTCTGGGGGTCCTTAACATGAAAAAGGGTGAGTTTCAGAAAACTGGAGGATTTAGAGGATTCTTTTTAAATGTTGAGGGTCAGGCCTGAATGAGATAATCTCACCTCCGCCAGAGAGCTGAGCTCCTCCATTACAACGCATTTGGACTTGTTTGTTTACCCTGAGATTAGCCTCGCGGGCCTCTCGTACGCATGACGGCACGCCGCGCGCCGCGCTGCTGCACTAGAGATCCGACACTTCGGCACGCATACGCTCTGTGTACCTGGGAGGTGTAGAGAGGAGATAATACTACTGCTATACGTCTCGTCTCCTCTCCAACTAGCCCATTTTGGACGGGAACCCCCTTTTGGTGTTAGCATATGTTAGCATATGTTAGCATCATGTTATACTTTAGCTATTGAAAAATAGCAGATCTACAAGCTCGTAGCGCGCCACCGAGTGGCGCGCTATGAGCTTGTAGGTCTGCTATTTTCTGAAAAGTCGAAGAACGGCTGACATAGAAACATGGCTTTTTCAGAAAACTGTCGGGATGTGGAAGTGAATGGAGACAGCTATTGAAAAATAGCAGATCTACAAGCTCGTAGCGTGCCACCGAGTGGCGCGCTACGAGCTTGTATAGGTCTGCTATTTTTGAAAAACCGACTGACATACTGTAGAAACCTTCTCAGAAAACTGTCAGGATGTAGAAGACGTTTTTTAGAATCTGATCTCGGGTCAGAATGGGCTATAGAGTACAGTGGTTAAAGTGCTGTTCCATTACTGCTATACTGACGCCTGCGGTACTTTCTTCTTACTGTGTTTTTTTTTTTTTTTTTGCACCATAGGCTCAGGCTGGCTCGTCTCGTCTATCCCATTTAAGCCTGACGTCAAAAAGAAATCACACCCATGTGAACTGAGTGAGATATACTTTATTAACCCATTCTGACCTGAGATCAGATTCATACGAGGTTTCCACTGGACACACACTGGTCTGATTAACCACATTCTGACCTGAGATCAGATTCTAAAAAAGAATGTCAGTCAGTTTTCAAAAATAGCAGACCTACAAGCTCGTAGCGCGCCACTCGGTGGCGCGCTACGAGCTTGTAGATCTGCTGTTTTTCAATAGCTAAAGCACAACATGATGCTGACACCAACATGGGTTCCCGTTCAGAATGGGTTAATCCCTGAGGGGAAATTGAAGTGTTACAACGGCATAATGTGACGCATAAAAGCTAAAACTATACTGGACAGACAGAGGAACACAAAAACAGACACAAATGGACATAATCACACAACAAGACCAGGACCACCAAGGACCATAATATGCCATTTTGGGGGGGAGGCAGTTTTTATGCATTCACATTGTTGTACAGTCTGATAGCATGTTGGCACGAAAGAGAACCTGTATCGTTCCGTGTGCATCCCATCCTCGGGGGGAGTGTGAGCCTATAGGCTGAAAGGGCTCTTCCTATCCCGCAGCACACCATATAAGGGGTGTGCAACTCTGGCACAACAGCGCCCCTACTGGTACTCCTAGTCATTGGCTCATTAACGTCACATAGGTGAACACGGACATTGCTGTTCCTTGGAGTGGTTGCACCACTCAAAAAAGTCATCTGAAAGAATATAATACATTTAAAGATTTGTGCCGCATTTTTCAAAAATAGCAGACCTACAAGCTCGTAGCGCGCCACTCGGTGGCGCGCTATGAGCTTGTAGATCTGCTATTTTTCAATGGCTATGAAGTATAATGTAGGATAATTCAGGCACGTGCACACACATGCACGCGCGCACACGCGCACACATACACGCACAAACACACATATGACACACTCACATATGTATGCAACAAGAGGTTTATACTTATATCACTTATAGCCAACTTCACAAGTGTTACTTCCAGAGATGAACTAGTGGAGTTGAACAAAAGGAACATTCTGTACGGAAAGGTGATACTGGTCAGGCCAGACCAGATGTTTTCAGTAAGGGGCTCCATCCATTACGCACACACACTACCCTAGCTATACGTGCGTATCCACACACACACACACCCGTTCTTATACTTCATCTATGTCATACTTGTTTAGAATAGGGACCGTTGAACAGGACAGAGCACGCGTGCACATACGCGCACGCCGAGCCAATGCATACATATGTGAGTGTGTCATATGTGTGTGTGTGCGTGTATGTGTGCGCGTGTGCGCAATTATCCTACAATAACATAATGCTTAGTTAAAACGCCAAAAGGGATTCCCGCCCAGAATGGGTTACACACAGCGCTGCACTGTGCCTAAATATTAATGGCTCCATTTCTTCTTATTTCGTTCTATCGCTAAGAGGTTTCTGTGATAATACCACGTTTATGATTTCAAAGTAATAAATTACACACGAATGAAATAAAAAATAAATAATCCTTTCCGTATGTGTTGGTTTTAATAATAATATGCTCTTTGCGTTCGTCGGGAAACATGCAAATATTCTTTCAAGACTTAACCCATTTTGGGGCGGGAACCCATTTTGGTGTTTTAAACATGTTATAATTTAGCTATTGAAAAATTTGCAGATCTACAAGCTCATAGCGCAGCCACCGAGTGGCGCGATACGAGCTTGTAGGTCTGCTATTTTTTGAAAATTTGTGAAAATATTTATTTCAGAAAACTGGAGGATTTAGAAGATTTTTCTTTTTTAATTTTGAGGTCAGGCCTAAACGGGTTAATATCTCTCCTTTCCATAATTCATCCGCAAATGAAACAATTGTCGTCTAGACGCCTTGCAACGATTTGTGGCTTTGTGGGGGAAGAAGAAGACAAATGTGCGACACGTGCAATGTCTGCCATGCTGGTCGAATGATGCGGAGGAATTATGGCCGTTATCGCTTATCACATGTTTCACCATCAGAGCCTCAGATACGACACCCTCTTCACCGCTCATCACATCCTTCATTATCGTCTCTTATGGGGTGGAAAAACCTCATATCTTCCAGGTCTTCGGACATGGAACTCCTCGCCATCCGTCACGCCAAAAGGCGGACCCTCCTCGGCGATAGAGCCTTCTTACGTGGCAGCCCCTGCCCTCTGGAACTCTCTCTAGTGTAGATCCATAGATCTCTAGTGTAGATCCATATAGATCCTTCTACGTGGCAGCCCCTGCCCTCTGGAACTCTCTCTAGTGTAGATCCATAGATCTCTAGTGTAGATCCATAGATCCTTCTACGTGGCAGCCCCCCCTGCCCTCTGGAACTCTCTCCCCTTGGAGATCCGCCAGACATACATTGAACTCTTTCAAGTCTGCACTGAAGCAGTGTTGTTTTCGTCGACTAAAACTAAGACGAAAAATGTTCGTCGACTACCTTTTTTCCACTGACGAAAACGAATGGAAACTAAATGAAAACTAAGCTATGATGACTAAAACCAAGACTAAATATACTGACAATTTCGTCGACAAATAAAAACTAGGCTAAAATGTTAGGAAGGGACTAGTGGACAAGATCCACAGTAAGTAATTTTACTCTTGGTTGTGACGCGTTGTGAGCTTGTAGATCGGCTATTTTCAGCAAGTGTAAAAACACTCATTACGACGGCATCAAGGCCCGCCAAAACACATTTTAGTCGACTAAATCACCTGTAGATTTAGTCGACTAAAATCTTATGACATTTAGTCGACTAAAACTAGACACTAAGACATTTTCAGGTGACTAAAATGTGCCTAAAACTAAATGAAGTTTCAGTCCAAAGATTATGACTAAATTAAAATTGAAATTTGCTGCCTAAAACAACACTGCACTGAAGAGACTCTTGTTCCTTCTGGCTCTTGTAAAGTGTCCTTGGGTTTCTTGAAAGGTGTTATATAAATCCAAGTTATTATTATTATTATTATATCTCCAAAACTGTTACTTTCCAGGATTCAAACTCAAAAGCATCACAAGTATAGCAGATCTGCAAAAATCGGGAAAAATCGAGCTTGCCGATCGGCCACTTTTGATGCTTTTGTTTTCGACGCCGTACTGTGATCAAGTATAGGGCATTAACCCATTTTGGTGTCAGCATCATGCTATGCTTTAGCTATTGAAAAATAGCAGATCTACAAGCTCGTAGCGCGCCACCGAGTGGCGCGCTATGAGCTTGTAGGTCTGCTATTTTTGAAAAATCCAAGAACGACTGACACAGAAACATAGCTTGTTCAGAAAACGTTTAGGATGTAGAAGACATTTTTAGAATCTGATCTCAGGTCAGAAATGGGTTACGTTACGAGAAAAACAACACAATACGTGATTATAGAATCGTGGAGATGAGAGGTTTCTGGGTGACGGGGATGATACGAGGAAGGAGACGTATATATATATATATCTGTCCCCCCCCGTCCCCCCCGTCCCCCAGCACCGGGGGAATGGAATTCCCCGACGGCAAAGCTACGTGCCTCTGTTTCTTTTTATCACCCCCCACACACACACATACACACACACCCTCACACACACACACACACACACAGAGACAGACACACACACACACACACATTCCTCTGTTTGGGGCCTTATAGTGTCACATCACATCTGAACACGATAAGGAGCAAGATGAGCTTCCATCATTCTGACCTCACTTTGATTCTGTGTCTTGTCGTCCGGAGCAGCTCGATTGGGGGAGTGGGGGGGGGGGGGAAGGGGATGGCTAAGCGATGTGGAGGGCAGGCGTATACGGGAGGCGAACGGTATACGTCCCCTGAATGCATGAAGAGGAACAGACCCCCCCCCCCCCCCCGCTCCATTACCCCCCCCACAGACCCCCCACTGTCACAGCGCGTTTCAAGTATCGCTCTCTCGGACTAGAAGCAACAGACATGTGGGATTATGCACTCAGCGAAGACGGACAAACAGAGCTGACAGATCTGTTACGCGCTCGGTTATCTGTGTGTGTGTGTGTGTGTGTGTGGGGGGGGGGGGGGGGGGGGGGTGTTAGGGGCTCGGGCAGCTTGTCAAAACACTGCCAGGCTCATGAGCCTCTAGTTTAGTCATATATAGCGACCGCTCTCTTCTCCTCGTCCACGGAACGGCGGTGTTTGCCCTGTGAATTCGAGCGGGGGGAATATTATCCCGCGGCGCGGCACAGCACAGCACAGCACAGCACAGCACAACGCAGCACAGCGCGGCCCCCGCATGGTCACGGCCCGGGGAACCTTTGCATATCGTCGTCGCTGACGCTGACGGAAACCTTATCGAGTCACTCCCCCCCGTCTGGCGTTGCCAGACTGTTGTTGTTGTCGCCTCTTGCTATATGTCGAAATAGATTCCGTCACATACAGTCTGGAGCACGGAAGCTCTGATCATAATATAAAGCGGAAGTGAAGCCTCCTCCCCACTTCCGTTTTGTCTTCACATCTGCGTAATTATCCTCATATAAATATAAATCATCTAAGCATATATATATATATCATCATCATACTATACTTCTAACAATGTCTGTCTGCGTGTGTGTCTGTCTGTGTGTCACTGTGACTGCCGTAGCTCCTTACTGCCTGCACCAATCACTCCCACTTTTCACACGGGCATTGACCATATGAATATGGAGGGCGTAACGAATTTTTCGATTTGACACATTAATGATTATTAATGAATTTATTAGTCAATTACAAACGCACCCGGGCGCAGTACCCCCCACGGCCACAAGGGGGGGGGGGGGGGGGCAAATATCTCACAACGGTTAAGGGCTAGTATATATATATATATATATATATATATATATATATATATATATATATACAGTGTTGGGCATCGTTACTTTCTAAAGTAACGTCGTTAGGTTACTGGATTACTGCCCATAAAAAGAATCCCTTACCGTTACAGATTACCTTCTGAGAAAAGTAACAAGTTAGACCATAGACAATATCCCCTTTACAGCTCTCTTTATTAACGATAACGAATATAAGTCGCCACAATCGCCAGCCTATACACGTAGGACTGGACATAAAGAGCTAGTGCAGAGAGTACAGACAATACCATAAGGCTGTTGCGCTGCGCTCTGATGCCCTCTCCACGCCGCGCACCGTGGCGCATGAACAACAATAACAACAACTCCACGTGGACCCACGACGACCCACGTATGAATTAGATAGTTTATAAGAAATGGCACGGCGGCCATCCTTGCAGGCAGTGACAGTTACAGAATGAGAATCCTGTAGGCTGTGTAACCTGTTCATTTTGGGGGGCATCAAACAACAGCCTGTTGATGATGAATGATACTATTAAACTTAACAATTCATTTACTAGTACTCACCTAATGACGCCGCCACGGAGGATATACCATGTTTAACATAATTCCAAAGTGTTTAGCCTACATTGTTTAAGTCATAGATGCATGCGGTTTTTATGAACTTTGGCTAAAAGCATGTTGTTTTTATTATTCCACTACCACCCGGCACCACTACCACTGTCATGGTAGCTGACTACAACCGAAACAACTTCCTCTTCCTCTTCAAAATAAAAGCTGCTCGTAACAATACTTTTATTTCTTAAGTGAACTACAGGATGTAGTAGACGCAGGATGTATAGTACATGGTATAGTGGGCTTGGAAGGATACATCACACAGAAGGCAGGAGAAATAAACTCCGCAGGCAGTCGGGGCTTTATTATTTTTAAATCCTGCCAACAGAATGAACAGGGACACATTATAATAACGGGATTACTTTTTTCGAAAAGTAACTAAGTAACTACTAAATTGCAAAACTAACTAGTTAGTTTATACCGTTAGCAATAAAAGTAGTCCGTTACATAACGTCGTTATTAATAGCGCCGTTACACCCAACACTGTATATATATATATATATATATATATATATATATATATATATGGCGAGACTACTCCCTGTCTATCTCTCGCTTTCACTGTGTACTGTTAGCAATATAGACAGAAAGGCCCACAAAAAATATCTTAACCCATTCTGGGCGGCAACCCCTTTAAGGTGTCTTAAGCATTATGTTATAGTTTAAGCTATTGAAAAATAGTAGATCTACAAGCTCCTAGCTTTGGACCCGGGAGGCTAGCTTGAAAAGGAGATGTTGGCACCGAGTTAGTTAGCAGGACGTTTTCTTCCCCCCCCCCCCCCCCCCCCCCTTTCCACTGAAGATGCTTGGCTCCTTAATGTTCTCGACCCGGATATCCCAGTAGGATTTCTGCAGAAAGCATCTATTCATTTCTTAAGCACGTGATGAATAATTAATGGGCTCATTAATATTTGCATATACATTTACATTCACCCTCAACGAATGACATTGAAAGTAAAAAAAAAAGTAAGAAGAGAAAAGAAAACAGTCTTTGGAGATTCTGATTATTTTTGCCCCGACGTTGTAAATTACGACGAATCATTTCCCCATGCACACACACACACACACACACACACACACACACACACACACACACCAATTAACCCATTTTGGACGGGAAACCCTTTTGGTGTTTTAAAGCATTATGTTATACTTTAGCTATTGAAAAACAGCAGATCTACAAGCTTGTAGGTCTGCCATTTTTGAAAAATCGTGAAAATGTGGCACAAATCTTTGAATATATATTCTTTCAGAGTTTCAGTTTTGGGGGGGTCCTGGAACAACATATTTTCAGATGGGCGGGCGGAGGCATATTACATATAATCTTTGGGGTCCTTGAAATGAAATATTGAGCACCACTGATACAGAAACATGAGGTTTTTCAGGATTTTAAAATGTTCGATGTCAGGCCTAAATGGGTTAAGACTATATCTGTCATCTTTAGAGAGATCAGTGTATTGAACAATCTCTCCGCCAGCAGCATTCCCACTAGGAGCAAAAAAAAAAAGACCTTCAAACACGACGTCATTATGCTCTCAAATGAGACGTTCTTAGTTTTCCGTCCTCTGGCATGTATACTGTACATACAGTACAAGCTGTAAAAATGACCAGTGGATATACTTCAGTGGTCTCAGAAATCCTTCTCACTTCAAATCAGGGCTGTTGTTGTTGTTGTCGTCTGGTGTCGAACAAGTCTCAATGATATACCGTTCCATTGTGTTTGTTAGAGAACCACCATGAATTACGTACATAGCATTCCATTGCGATACCGTCGGCCAGAAAGCTCTTATCTCCATATTTTAACATTTTGTGTTTTTGTTTTTTTTCTTCTGTTAATACCCATTTTGGGCGTGAACCCATTTTGGTGTTAGCATCATGTTATGCTTTAGCTATTGAAAAATAGCAGATCTACAAGCTCATAGCGCGCCACCGAGTGGCGCGCTACGAGCTTGTAGGTCTGCTATTTTTGAAAAATCGAAGAGCGACTGACATAGAATACATTTTTAGAATCTGATCTCAGGTCAGAATGGAAAACTTTCAGGATGTAGAAGACATTTTTTAGTATCTGATCTCAGGTCAGAATGGAAAACTGTCAGGATGTAGAAGACATTTTTTAGAATCTGATCTCAGGTCAGAATGGAAAACTGTCAGGATGTAGAAGACATATTTTTAGAATCTGATCTCAGGTCAGAATGGAAAACTGTCAGGATGTAGAAGACATTTTTTTAGAATCTGATCTCAGGTCAGAATGGAAAACTGTCAGGATGTAGAAGACATTTTTTAGAATCTGATCTCAGGTCAGAATGGAAAACTGTCAGGATGTAGAAGACATTTTTTAGAATCTGATCTCAGGTCAGAATGGAAAACTGTCAGGATGTAGAAGACATTTTTTAGAATCTGATCTCAGGTCAGAATGGAAAACTGTCAGGATGTAGAAGACATTTTCTTAATCTGATCTCAGGTCAGAATGGGTTAATACCCTATTTGATCATAGTACAGCAGGGGTGGGAAACTTTGACGATGGAGAGGGCCACTATATTTAACTATAATCACTCCAGAAGGCCAACATTGCATATTACTTTCGTAGCAAAAATATCGCAGCAAAAAATCTACAAACTCAAAACACGGGCGCGTGTGGCCCCCCGGGGCACAAAAGCATGCAAAAAAAGCAGATCCGCAAGCTCACGTTTCGAGCTTGTTGATCTGCTATACCTTTACGGTTTTGAATCCTGAAAAGTGGTCATATATGAGGTTTCATGTTATGGGATCCACCGAATCCATAATGCAACTCATCAACTATAGTTGGCTGGTTTCACAAATCACAAGGACATACAAACATCTAAATGGCACGGTGGCCGGTGGTGAAACAAAATCCATTTCATGAGAGGGGTGTTCAATTCATTGTGGATCTGCATTACGCTGTGTGTGTAGTGTAGCTTTAGTCTGTCCTTTTTTCCCACACAATCAACCTCGCTCCGTCGCGTCCACATCCTCCAAAGACTCGCCGAGATGCGAAACCGCGGAACAGGGAACGGTCGATAAAGGCCCATCAGCGTCTGCGAGGTCTCCTGCTCCTCAGACGATCGTAACGGACCGTTAGAGGAACCCGAGATGATTGCTGCGAGCCGTATGCACCGACACCGAAGCATCGCAGAGGAAGGGCCTCTGGGACGCTATAGGAGTTGAAGACAATAGAGCTGGGAAAAGAGAGATGGAAAGGGATGAATAAGCCAGTGTTGGACAAAGTACTACTTCAACCCCTAGTTACTTCCATCCATCTTCAGCCGCTTATCCGTAGTCGGGTCACGGGGGCAACAGCTCCACCAGAGTGCTCCAGACTTCCCTCTCCAGAGCAACATTAGTGACTTCCTCCTATGGGGGATCCCGAGACGTTCCAAGGCCAGTGAGTCGATGTGTTTCCTCCAACTGCACCTTGGTCTTCCCCGGGGTCTCCTCCAGTGGGACGTGGTCCTTGGTCTGCCCCCCGGGGTCTCCTCCCAGGGGGACGTGGTCCTTGGTCTGCCCCGGGGTCTCCTCCCAGTGGGACGTGATCCTTGGTCTGTCCCGGGGTCTCCTTTCAGTGGGACGTGGTCCTTGGTCTGCCCCGGGGTCTCCTCCCAGTGGGACGTGCGTCGAGGACCTCCCTAGGGAGGCGCCCGAGAGGCATCCTAACCAGATGCCCCGAACCACCTCAGCTGGCTCCTTTCCAGGCAAAATGTGTACTTTAGTTAAAGTACAAACAAAATGCTCCTCATGGGGCTTTGTTTCCAAGTATTCAAACATAGTTTCCCCATGATATTACCCTTCCTAGGAATGTAGTCAACTTGTTTCTAATTTTCAGTTCTTCATCATATTCTCCGCCTTGGGAAACGGGGTTATGGAGTGTTCCGATGTCCAGAGACACAAACCCAAGGGAGACGTTAATGAATCATTAAGCTCAATCTGTCAGGGAAATGGAGAACGTCTTTTCTTTGACCGTCGGAACTTTAAAGGTTTTTTATCCAATAGAACAATATTGATGCCGGTTTGTTTCCAATTTGACAATGTTTGTCTATTGATTCTGTAGGCTTAATAAGATGCTTGACGTTGCTGTGTGCAGTTCTTATACTGCTATATGTTAAACATCTATCCAATAGTTATTCGGTCCATAGCACAGTTTTGCTTACAATTCTTCTTATGTAATAAATAAATACATAAATGAATTATAAGTATGTCTCTATGCGCGCCACAGAGACTGTTCTGCCATGACCCGCTGACTACGGTATAGAATTTTTATCATAACAAATTAATAACACATCTTGTTGAACCATTTGTCATCCTCACTCAGAAGAATAAACCTTGTCTCTGTCGGGTGGAAACCATGTACAGTATTCAACGAATAAAAATGCAGGAAAAGTATAGCAGATGTACAAGCTTGCATATCTGCTACTTTTGATGCCTTTAGGTCTTGTGTGACACTGTAGTATGATTAACCCTTGGACTACCAATCCCAATTTTTTTTGTTTGGTAACAAATTGGCATATTTTTAATTCATCATTTTCACATTAATAGAAAGATCTGGTGGTTTGAACAGATGTTTTTTTTTTTTTTTCATTGCTAGTGTATTCTCTCGAATTGCCACCAGATGACGGGAACGCACCATTATGCTGATTTTGGAATTTTCCTAAGTCACTTCCGGTTCAATGATCGACAACATCCGGTAGTATTTTGACCCTAGTCACTAGCTTGGCTGGTCCGGATTGCTAAGCTAATGCTATATTTTTCATAACTAAGTAAAATTAACCTCAAATCAACCCCAAAACATCGCAAAATATCACATTTTTTACAGCGACGCACATAGAGACGGCGCGCGTGCACGATCACGCGGATTTCGGCCGTTTTTTGGTAAATTACATCCAACATTAGGGATATTAGCGAAAAAATACTAATTTTTGCTCCGTTGAACCCTAGATAACTGACATTTATTGATATTCCGTTAATTCCGTGAACGGGAGGTTTGTATTTTTAGCAATAATCCGTTTTTTTCCGTTAATTGTAGCCCAGGGGTTAAGTAGTAGGGCATTAACCCATTTTAGGCAGGAACCCCTTCTGGTGTTCGCATTATGTTATGCTTTAGCTATTGAAAAATATAGAAATATATATAGAAAGGCCCTTATTACTTAAAAAAAAAGTAAGTACTTTTACCACCACTGATCATAACGTCTAAGGATACATCTATGCTAAGTCTATAGTTTATTTTCCCGGGGTCTGGAGGAGAGCGCTATATGGCAGCATGGTCATTAGCTACAGCAGTGTAACCTACGCTACGCGGAGGAGCTAACCCACACTGGGGGGATTGGGGGGAGTCGACTTTCTTCTGCTGACGGGGTCTTATTTCTCAGCCCCACAGCCGGCGGCGTCTTAGGGTTCAAAGGTCGTCCCTATCTCTCCCTCCCCCGATCCGTCTTGCATGGATTAAATAGGCTTCCCCTCCTTTGACTGTCTGTCCTCCTTATCAGGGAATTATGCTGCGCTGGCACTATATGGCAGCACTACTACCATATATTACCTACCGTCACTGTCCCGTGGAAACCCGGCATGTCCAAAAGCCTTCCTTTTTTATTAATGTAAGATAGTATAGCCAGTCTACAAGCTCACAACGGGTCGAATCGCGCGGTCGCCTTGTGTGCTACTTTCACTACTACTCGTGACACACTCTTGTACAATTAATTTATGAAAAAGAAAGAACAAAACAAAAGTATATATGGACATATGAGGTTTCTGCCCCGACCGCAATAATACGCTTTACATTGACCGTCTATACTACTGCCACAAAGTGTCCAAATAAAAAGCAGGATAGAGGGGGGGCCGGGAGGGGGGGGCTTCGGATGCAAAGCTCAAGCTGTCGCTGTCGCTCTAATCCATGCAAGGCACTAAGAAACAAGACAATGTCATGTATATTTCATTACGCTGCTGGTGTGCGAACCAGTCGCTATACACAAGTTGGAACACGAGGCGAAGACAAACGCGAGAATATCCTACGGAATAGTAATATAGTTTATATAGCTTTGAATTGCCGCTGACTGACCCCCCCACTGGCCTTTTCCCTTGTTGTTGTATACACCAGCTGCACCCTTAACCCATTCTGAACAGGCACCCGTTTTGGTGTTAGCATCACGCTATGCTTTAGCTATTGAAAAACAGCAGACCTACAAGCTCATAGCGCGCCACCGAGTGGCGTTCTACGAGCTTGTAGGTCTGCTATTTTTTTGAAAAATCGAAGAACGACTGACATTTTTTTAAATCTGATCTCAGGTCAGAATGGGTTAATCGGACCATAGTGTGTGTCCAGTGGAAAACCTCGTATGAATCTGATCTCCGGTCAGAATGGGTTAAAGCCCCTTTAAATTGGTTCCCTTGGTGGATTTTTCATCATCCATCATTTATTTTGTGTCTCCAGGCCTTTTTTCTCTGCGCCCGGCGCCTGGTCCATATGAGCTGGGGTTGCGGTTGCCCCCTCTTCTCCATGTGCTGTTTTGATGTTGAGCGGTCCATGGTGAATACTTAGTAGTGTATATACTGTATATGTATACTGTATATACTGTACAGCCACAGCAGACAAACTACTAACATAAGGGGGGGGGGGGGGGGGGGAGCTGAGAAGATACACATACATGTGTTGCTGTCGGGGCAGAAACCTCTTATCTCCATATTTTAACCCATTCTGACCTGAGATCAGATTCATACGAGGTTTCCGCCGGACACACACTGTGTCTGATGAACCCATTCTGACCTGAGATCAGATTAAAAAAATGTCAGTCGCTCTTCGATTTTTCAAAAATAGCAGACCTATACAAGCTCGTATCGCGCCACTCGGTGGCGCGATATGAGCTTGTAGATCTGCTATTAACATGATGCTGACACCAAAATGGGTGCCCGGTCAGAATGGGTTAACTTTTTGCGTTAAATTAACCCATGTTGACCACCTGAGATCAGATTCTAAAAAAATGTCTTCTACATCCTGACAGTTTTCTGAAAAAGCTGTGTTTCTGTGTCAGTCGTTCTTCGATTTTTTGAAAAATAGCAGATCTACAAGCTCGTAGCGCGCCACTCGGTGGCGCGCTACGAGCTTGTAGGTCTGCTATTTTTCAATAGCTAAAGCAGCCTCCCCTCGCCTCCCCTCCCCTCCCCTGGCCTCACCAATTAGCCCATTCTGAACGGGCACCCATTTTGGTGTCAGCATCATGTTATGCTTTAGCTATTTAAAAATAGCAGATCTACAAGCTCATATCGCGCCACCGAGTGGCGCGATACGAGCTTGTAGATCTGCTATTTTTGAAAAATCGAAGAGCGACTGACATTTTTAGAATCTGATCTCAGGTCAGAATGGGTTCATCAGACCAGTGTGTGTCCGGCGGAAACCTCGTATGAATCTGATCTCAGGTCAGAATGGGTTAAAGGGAGAGTCTGGAGAGAGGAGAGTCGAGGGAGTCGATTCCATCCCATATCACTGCCTTATGGAAGTGATGGTCCTGGAAGAAGAAGTAGGCTATACCTAAAGTAAAAGCAAAGTATCAATACCACGAATACAAGTAAAAAGTCTGGCATTCTAAATGTGCTTGAGTAAAAGTATAGCTACAAAAGCATTGCCATAAAAATAGTGCTAAAAGTATAAGGGTTATAGTTTTCAAATATATACCAATCTTTTGAAAATAGCAGATCTGCAAGCTCATAATCATCATCGACGCATTGCATCGCAACGCGTCGATGAGCTTGCAGAAGTTGCAGATCGGGTATTTTCAAAGAGCCAAAGCTGACGGTATATATGGGGCTGACGTGGTTAATGTACATTTTGTAATTATAATCTTAAAGGTATATTCAGTGATTTCACTTAATTCAAATATCACTTATTTTTTTGTTTTGTGATAATCCTCTCTACTGTAGAGTGTGCTGACCATATAAGGAGTTCCTCCCTGTCCCCAGTTAACCCCTGGGGGTCAAAAAACCTTAGGTTTCGTTTTTGGCTCTCTATCCTGATTGGATGAAAGGCTTAGGTCCCAGCCAAAAACGAAACCTAAGGTTTTTTGAGTGAAATCACTGAATATACCTTTAATCTACAAAGTAACTATAGTAACTAAAGTTCTCAAATTGTGGCCTCTGAGATGTAGTGGAGTTGGTGTACTAGTACAGTAACCTACTTGAGTACATAATGTACCTATACTTCCCCCCCCCTGCCTTTCAGCCTATGGGTATAATAACCGTGATGTCCCAGCCAGCCGTGGGATGAGCCACTCGTAGTCCAGAAGGGACACAACTCCACTGGCGAAAAAAACGCCACCATCAGCAATCCACTCATAAATGATTGTGCTCTAAGTATATAACGGAATGCAGCGGGGAATGCAGATATCAAAAGAGAAGATAAACACAAAGAAATGCCACCTATATCCCCCCACAGGCCTTATTTTATTTTTTCGTCTTTTGATGAGTCAGAAGAAATAATGCATCCTTTGCTATGCGAAATAAGCACAATGAGAGAATGAGCAACCAGGCGGAGAGTTACACAACTCGCAACTCGTCAACTCAACATTGATGTGAGAATGGAAGTAATTTTTTATTATTAACCCATGTTTCTACGTCAGTGGTGCTCAACCTTTTTCATGTCAAGGACCCCCAGAATTATCTCTATTGGGCCACGGACCCCCATCTCAAAATATGTAGTTCCAGGGACCCCCCCCCCAGAAGCAAATATTTTAGTTAAAAATGTTCGCTCTGAAATATATATTCAAAGATTTGCACCACATTTTAAAGATTTTTCAAAAACCTACAAGCTCGTAGCGTGCCACTCGGTGGCGCGCTACGAGCTTGTAGATCTGCTATTTTCCAATAGCTAAAGCAGAACATAATGCTATAAACACCGAAAGGGGTTCCCGCACAGAATGGATTAAGAGGCTTTGACCCTTTTTGCAAACGGCTCCGCCTCAACTCTCCTAAATGAATTCAGAGGATTCGAGCAACCGCGGTGTCTTTCGTCAGATCTACAGTTGACCTGACGTGACATGAGAGAGAGAGAAGTGGGGATCTTTTTCCCGGAGTACTTGTGAAGTGAGACATGCCACGGCTAACTGAACTATTGCCTCCTATTCCGAGCGCTGTGATTGTGATGGAGACCCAGCATGTCATGCATGAATTAACTGACTAGAAAAAAACATTTATAACATTTGCATATTCATTTCAAGACTTTTCAAAGTCTTACGTCAGCGGAGAGAGAGAGGAAAATATCAAAGTGCAGCTCGGAATTTTCCATGTTGCCGTAATAACCCGTGACCCGTGGCATGTATAACCCATTCTGACCTGAGATCAGATTCGTACGAGGTTTCCACTGGACACACACTGGTCTGATTACCCCATTCTGACCTGAGATCAGATTCTAAAAATGTCAGTCATTCTTCGATTAAAAAAAAAATAGCAGACCTACAAGCTCGTAGCGCGCCACTCGGTGGCGCGCTATGAGCTTGTAGGTCTGCTATTTTTCAATAGCTAAAGCATAACATGATGCCGACACCAAAATGGGTGCCCGGTCAGAATGGCATAATTGAGTGCTTACTGTTTACCTCTTTCATTGCTGTCCTATAATAATTTGCATTCATCGCTCTACAATGTCTACATTGTTCTGGCGATGTGTTGGAAGTGTTCTGTAGCGGCTGTAATGTTTGTTAAAGTGACTGTTTCGCTTCATCTTGGAGTTACTATGTCCCACTGCTGTACTTTGTCATGATTTGGGTGAGCAGTTCTGAGCAGCCTTTTAACACATTTAGGACTGAGTTTGATACAAAAAAAGTCTTCTAAATCCTAACATTTTTCTGAAAAACCCATGTTTCTACGTCAGCGGTGCTCAACCTTTTTCATGTCAAGGACCCCCAGAATTATCTCTATTGGGCCACGGACCCCCCATCTCAATATGTAGTTCCAGGGACCCCCCCAGAAGCAAATATTTTAGTTAAAAATGTTTAGATTTTCGCCATATTTTAACGATCTTTCAAAAGTAGCAGACCTACAAGCTCGTATAGCGCGCCACTCGGTGGCTACTTTTCAATAGCTAAAGCATAACATAAATAATGCTAACAGCAAAAAGGGGTTCCCGCCCAAAATGGATTAATAAAAGCCAAGCCTTGGCAAATCCACTAGAGTCTCATTAAGTAAACAATATGTGAAATAAAACATAATTTCCATCACTTTGAAAACGTGTAGCATTTTCCACTGTGTGATATAAATCTCACTTACCGAGAACTGCCAGACCAAAAGGGGGAGGCTATTTTGCTACACGAAGGTGACGGAGCTGCGTGCACATGATACTAATAATGGAGTATATAGGCCTGAATGCCTGTGTGTCACTCCCCATCTCTCTCCCTGTTTCCCGTCACTCTCCATTGTGCTCTCCTGATAAAGGCAGAGAATCCACCAAAATAGCTTGACCCGTTAACACTGTCATAGCACCTGTCATGTCATTTTAGATGTGAGTTGGCTATATTCAATAGCAGGTATAGTATAGACAAATTCAGAAACTGGTCTCATGGCCGCAGCAAATGTATTTCGGGGTGCATAGTTTAGACTAGTCATCATTGGTTAGACATGGGTTAAGGTTAGGTTTAGGTGTGCTGCCCCGTGGGAGGTTAGGGTGGGGTGCATACTTAGTTTAGACTAGTCATTGGTTAGACATGGGTTAAGGTTAGGTTTAGGTGTGCTGCCCCGTGGGAGGTTAGGTTTAGACTAGTCATTGGTTAGACATGGGTTAAGGTTAGGTTTAGGTGTGCTGCCCCGTGGGAGGTTAGGGTGGGGTGCATACTTAGTTTAGACTAGTCATTGGTTAGACATGGGTTAAGGTTAGGTTTAGGTGTGCTGCCCCGTGGGAGGTTAGGGGTGCATACTTAGTTTAGACTAGGCATTGGTTAGACATGGGTTAAGGTTAGGTTTAGGTGTGCTGCCCCGTGGGAGGTTAGGGGTGCATACTTAGTTTAGACTAGGCATTGGTTAGACATGGGTTAAGGTTAGGTTTAGGTGTGCTGCCCCGTGGGAGGTTAGGTTTAGGGTGAGGGTTTGATATAGATTGTAGTTGTAGGACTAATGACTGGTCTAACTTTAGACAGTTTTTGGTTTAGACTAGTCATTGGTTAGACCAGTCATTAGTCCTACAACTACAACCTATCTCAAACCCTCACCCTAACCCTAACCTCCCACGGGGCAGCACACCTAAACCTAACCTTAACCCATGTCTAACCAATGACTAGTCTACACTAAGTATGCACCCCCATATCTGCGGTGTAAACAGTCAGCTCTTCTTCTACATTGAATGGTAGAGTGACTCAAACGTTATACTCTTTTACCTGCTTTTTACTAACACTAACTTTACAAAGATGCCCCAGAACAACCTGTGTAGTTTATGGCTGCTCCAACAGCACTCAACTTTGGAGATAAACGGAATGTAAAAGACCAGAGCCATAGAGTAATGGTTGAGACGAAGCAGTGAAAGGTCCTGAAAGATACATAACGTCAGTCTTACACAATACCCAATCTTTCTGTTGTATGAACACAAGGCTGCTGTACTTTATACCTCATACTAAGCATTTAAAGTAAGTAGCCTTGCCGAGCCATGAGGCCCATAGGGCAGGAGCCTATCTCCTGTTTCTGTAGCCATGAGGCCCATAGGGGCAGGAGCCTATCTCCTGTTTCTGTAGCCATGAGGCCCATAGGGGCAGGAGCCTATCTCCTGTTTCTGTAGCCATGAGGCCCATAGGGCAGGAGCCTATCTCCTGTTTCTGTAGCCATGAGGCCCATAGGGCAGGAGCCTATCTCCTGTTTCTGTAGCCATGAGGCCCATAGGGCAGGAGCCTATCTCCTGTTTCTGTAGCCATGAGGCCCATAGGGCAGGAGCCTATCTCCTGTTTCTGTAGCCATGAGGCCCATAGGGGCAGGAGCCTATCTCCTGTTTCTGTAGCCATGAGGCCCATAGGGGCATGGAGCCTATCTCCTGTTTCTGTAGCCATGAGGTCCATAGGGGCAGGAGCCTATCTCCTGTTTCTGTAGCCATGAGGCCCATAGGACAGGAGCCTATCTCCTGTTTCTGTAGCCATGAGGCCCATAGGGGCAGGAGCCTATCTCCTGTTTCTGTAGCCATGAGGCCCATAGGGGCAGGAGCCTATCTCCTGTTTCTGTAGCCATGAGGCCCATAGGGGCAGGAGCCTATCTCCTGTTTCTGTAGCCATGAGGCCCATAGGGGGCAGGAGCCTATCTCCTGCAGTTTCTGTAGCCATGAGGCCCATAGGGGCAGGAGCCTATCTCCTGCAGTTTCTGTAGCCATGAGGCCCATAGGGGGCAGGAGCCTATCTCCTGCAGTTTCTGTAGCCATGAGGCCCATAGGGGCAGGAGCCTATCTCCTGCAGTTTCTGTAGCCATGAGGCCCATAGGGCCAGGAGCCTATCTCCTGTTCCTGTAGCGTGAGGCAGCTTGACGTACAAGTACACCCCCTGGACATGATGCTAGTATGTCACAGGGACTTACCCCCAATCCAACCCTTGATGCTGAGTGTCAAGCAGGGAGGCACTGGGTCTTTGGTATGACCCGGCGAGGTATTGAACCCCGACCTCCCAGTCTCACGGAGGACACCACAAGGCCACTGAGCTTTTAAAGTATGAGGTATAAAGTGTCCCGGATGTATAGCTATATGGAGGATGTGCACCACATCTGTGTGTGTTAGGGGCGGTCTGTCTGGGCACCGGCTTCCCTGATTGACCCCATACGTTGCAGTATAGTTAACCACCATTTATTATGTATTGCTTCTCAAGACTTCTGCCCACTCAAAGCCCTTCAAAGTCTCAGCCATATACGCACACACGCGCACACACACACACACACACACACACACACACACACACACACACACACACACACACACTCGTGCAACTTGCCAGGGAGGAAACCGTTGCCCTGCCGATGCAGCTATACAATCCAATTTGCACCGCCGGCTTGGAAAATAGAGATGTCACACATAACACCTATTGTGAGCCACAGTTACCATCAGTCATGGCGTGTGAGTTATCCCATTCTGACCTGAGATCAGATTCATATGAGGTTTCCACTGGACACACACTGGTCTGATTAACCCATTCTGACCTGAGATCAGATTCTAAAAAATGTCAGTCGTTCTTCGATAAAAAAAAAAAATAGCAGACCTACAAGCTCGTATCGCGCCACTCGGTGGCGCGATATGAGCTTGTAGATCTGCTATTTTTTCAATAGCTAAAGCATGACATGATGCCAACACCAAAACGGGTGCCCGGTCAGAATGGGTTATACCAACCTGGGGGTGCCAGTGTCCTCTTTTGTCTCTCCATCTTTGTTGCTTAGCCTGTAATGACATTCTCAGCCCGGTGATGAGTTCCAACGCTCACACACTCTGGCTGTTTCACAGAGACTCCTCTCATTAAAACAACCTGAGCTCCAACTCCGGCAGGCTCCGCTGCCTGTCCTTGTAGCCTCATGAATATAATGGCTCTGCATCCCCCCCTCTCTTCAGAGCTCCCAGGCTCAGCGCTCACTGGGAATATAGGAGGACAGAGAAGAGGCCTTTTTAGACGCTGATAACTGCGAATAATGGGAACTGTTCCCACCTTTTTAACCCATTTTGGGCAGGAACGCCTTTTGGTGTTTTTAACTAAGCATTATGTTATACTTTAGATATTGAAAAAAATAGCAGATCTACAAGCTCATAGGTCTGATATTTTTGAAAAATCGTGAAAATGTGGCGCAAATTTGGAATATATATTTTTTTCAGAACGAACGTTTTTAACTCAAATCTTTGCTTCTTGTGGAGGTCCCTAGAACAACATATTTTCAGATGGGGGACGGAGGAGGCATATTACATATAATTTTTGGGGTCCGTGACATGAAATATTGAGCACCACGGATATAGAAACATGAGGTTTTTCAGAAAACAATACATTTAAAAAAGAAATTTCTTTCGACGTCAGGCCTAAATGGGTTAAAATCACTCTTGTGGGGATATTTGATAGTTTCTATGTACCGCCTTGTCCAGCCAGGATGAGCAATTTACTTTAAAAAAAAAAAGAAAAAAAAAATGCAAATTCCCCCCACCCACCGCCATCACATCGGCAACAGGCTGTACTGTAAGGTGCATTACAAAAATAATCCATCCATCAGAATTCTTTGGGGGCTTAATCGTAATGCGTGAAGTGAAGTGGTGTGGTGTGGGGAGGCGTGGACGAGAGCTAAATCATGGGAGTATTGCTTTCTGAAGCAGATGCTCTGCATTTTAACCCATATTGCGCGGGAACCCCTTTTGGTGTCAGCATCACGTTATGCTTTAGCTATTGAAAAATAGCAGATCGACAAGCTCATAGCGCGCCACCGAGTGGCGCGCTACGAGCTTGTAGGTCTGCTATTTTTGAAAAATCGAAGAACGACTGACATGTATAAAATATATTTTTAGAATCTGATCTCAGGTCAGAATGGAAAACTGTCAGGATGTAGAAGACATTTTTAGAATCTGATCTCAGGTCAGAACGGGTTAAACAAGCAGAGGATGCTTGCTGCTGCTGCTTAAGGTTAACCATTCAGGACCAAACGCTTCCATTATAATCTCCCACTGGCTCTCGTGATGAAAACCCAACCACTGTGGTTCTCTTTCTTTGCACAAGGACATGTTCATCATGTGTTGAAATGCATTGTAAACAACTTACACACTTGATACATATAGATTAAATCATCGTCGTTTTCAGTAAAACTAATTCCTCATTGTGATTTGGGATATATCAAGAATAGGGGCGACTGTGGCTGAGGAGGTAGAGCAGGTCGTCCAATGAATGATCCGTGGGTCGGCGGTTCGAATCCCGGCTCCTCCTCCTGTCTACATGTCGAAGTGTCCTTGGGCAAGACACTGAACCCCTAATTGCTCCCGATGTGCTGGTTGGTATACCATTACCTTGCATGGCTTCCGCCGCAATCAGTGTATGAATGCGTGTGTGAATGTAATGCACAATCTATGTAAAGCGCCTTGGATAAAGGCGCTATATATAAATGCACCATTTACCATTTGTGTGTGTGTGCGTGCCGTGCGTACCATGTGTGAGCCTGATAAGGCTATACAGTGCTAGTTATCCATCTGCAGATTAAATAATAATCTAAAGGAATGGACATGAAAGCCTTAAGGTCCAAAAAGATGAAACGAACCGAATCTAAGCCTGAACCTATCATTTATCTGCATTATGATGACGAGCGGCACAGCCTATAGGCTTCAAAAAGAAATTGCAATTAGAGCATAAGTTCAAAGCCACTCTAATGCTCGGGTAAACAAACATTTAGGAGCGCTGAGCGGAGCGCGGCGGCGGCGCTGACGACGACGTGAGAGTGGCTCAATTCCTCATTTGAACGCCAGAGGTCAAACGGGCGAGTCTTTCTTTAGTGTGTGCCAGTTTAAACCATTCTGACCTGAGATCAGATTCTAAATATGTCAGTCGCTCTTCGATTTTTCAAAAATAGCAGACCTACAAGCTCGTAGCGCGCCACTCGGTGGCGCTCTATGAGCTTGTAGATCTGCTATTTTTCAATAGCTAAAAGCATAACATAGTGCTAACACCAAAATGGGTTCCCGACCAGAATGCGTTAAACCATTTTGTACTGAAGTCGATTAAAAACATTCTTTCTGAAAAAACCCATGTTTCTATGTCAGTGGTGCTCAACCTTTTTCATGTCAAGGACCCCCAGAATTATCTCTATTGGGCCACGGACCCCCCCATCTCAAAATATGTAGTTCCAGGGACCCCCCCCCCCCCCACCAGAAGCCAATATTTTAGTTAAAAATGTTCGCTCTGAAATATATATTCAAAGATTTGTGCCACAATAGCAGACCTACAAGCTCGTAGCGCGCCACTCGGTGGCGCGCTACGAGCTTGTAGGTCTGCTATTTTTCTAAAGCTAAATTATAACAATGTTTAAAACACCAAAAGGGGTTCTCGCCTAAAATGGTTTAACCACTTAAAGCCATATATATATACTTTAGTTGAATGAGGTCCATGGGGACTATAGATAATAGTAATTATAATAATTTAGTCCCCCACTATAGTCCTTGGGGGGTGTTTTTCTTTCTTTCATGTGTTTTACTGTATGTTTGCATGTACATAATGTGCGTTGGTTAATAATTATGTTTTCAGTTTTACTTTTTCGTTTTTGTGCATGGTTGCTGGGGTTTTACGTTCAGTCCTGTTTGTATCTGATGTCATGTCTCATAAAAGTTGGATGGACATGCATAATTCAGGTGTTTACTGTATGTGTTTTGATTGGATTTGGATGTATGTATGATGTGGACATAATTTGAATTTATATGTGTTTCATATTATTTGCATTTTGAATTGATTGAAGAGATTGATTTTGATAATGAGAAGTTTAAGTACAGAAGTCAGCGAGTAATTACTTAATTACAGAGGGTTGGGAGTATATATGTTTAATTACAGAGGGGTGGGAGTAATTATTTAATTACAGAAGTATATACATTTTTACTTCTTCTCACTCCTTTTCGGATATGCTTAGATTTTTTTTGTTCGTCTTTCTTTGTTTCATTTTCTTATAGTTTAAGTTATTTATTTGAGTTGTTACTTCCTTGTAATTAGAAAATGCAAAGAATTGTTTCTGTTTTTATGTATTTTTATTGGCATATTTGAAATAAGCATGACAAACAAACAAACAAAGGTTATTAATAAGAATCATGGTGATATGTTAACCCATTCTGAACGGGCACCCATTTTGGTGTTGGCATCATGTTATGCTTTAGCTATTGAAAAATAGCAGATCTACAAGCTCATAGCGCGCCACCGAGTGGCGCGCTATGAGCTTGTAGGTCTGCTATTTTTGAAAAATCGAAGAACGACTTGACATTTTTAGAATCTGATCTCAGGTCAGAATGAGTTAATCAGACCAGTGTGTGTCCAGTGGAAACCTCGTATATGAATCTGATCTCAGGTCAGAATGAGTTAAAGGTAATTATTATTACCTCATCTCTGTAGGCTACCACATAATTTCTGACCAACACAAAAAAAAGTTTGTACATAATGTGCATAATTTGTGCTCTGCATTTTACCATCTTGGGAGTAAGTGAGCACTGAGCAGCTGTTGTTTTTTTAGTTATAGTTTTATTTTTATCGCACGATTTTGTAACCCATTTTTCAGCCGGTGCCAGTTGTGCCCAAGCTGTAGAACACGCACCAATAAGTTACCCTCCGGCGGGAATCGAACCCGCGGGCCCTTCTGGCTGTGAGGCGACAGCTGGGCCGGGTTCGGTGTCTCGCTTAGTTTGATACTTTGCTGAGGCCTGTAATCGAACCTGTGATCTTTGCCTTCCCAGATGGGCTCTCTAAAGGCCTATATTCATAGTCTGGATTTTCGGTGGTGAGGTGACCACCGCTCCGGTGGTGAGGTGACCACCGCTCCGGTGGTGAGCTGACCACTGTAACATGGAGCCACCGAAAATCCAGACTATATGAATAATGCTTAAAGGAGAATTCCATACTAGAAGGCTTTCTTACCTTTATTTGTAGTTGTTACGTCCCCACCAAAGAGGTCCAGGTGTTAATTTGTGCAAAAGTGCATTATTGGCTATCTCCCCTACCATATGCCTTCAATGGGGGTTTGGGTTTTTGTGCTAATTTGTAGTAAAGTGTGTCGCTTGGGATGCTATTTACAGAAGAAATAAGAGAGGATATATTTAAAAAATAAATAAAAAATTGAGCGATGGGAAATAAGCGAATTAGCACAACACCCCAAAGCCCCATTCAATTCAATGCAATTCATTGAGGGCATATGGTAGGGGAAATAGCTAATATGCACCTTTTGCACAAAATAACACCTGGACCTCTTTGGTGGGGGACGTAACGACTACAAATAAAGGTATAGGAAAGCCTTCTAGTATGGAATTTTCCTTTAACCCATTCTGACCGGGCAGCCATTTTGGTGTTGGCATCATGTTATGCTTTAGCTATTGAAAAATAGCAGATCTACAAGCTCATATCGCGCCACCGAGTGGCGCGATACGAGCTTGTAGGTCTGCTATTTTTGAAAAATCAAAGACACTTTTAGAATCTGATCTCAGGTCAGAATGGGTTAATAATGAAACTGTCAGGATGTAATAGACATTTTTAGAGTCTGATCTCAGGTCAGAATGGGTTAGCCGTCAGCTATGACCATGACGGATGTCTTCGCTTTATCTTGTACGACGGAGCATATCGTCTCTGTCGGTCGGGACACAGCTGTCACTCAACAACAGCAAACGCAGCAGATCTCCAAGGTCAAAACGAGTCCCTTTGCGCCACGCTTCGAGATGTGTACATCTGGTACTTTTGATAACGTATAGGGCGTTAACCCATTCTGACCTGAGATCAGATTCATACGAGGTTTCCACTGGACACGCACTGGTCTGATGAACCCATTCTGACCTGAGATCAGATTCTAAAAATGTCAGTCGTTCTTCGATTTTTCAAAAATAGCAGACCTACAAGCTCGTAGCGCGCCACTCGGTGGCGCGCTATGAGCTTGTAGATCTGCTATTTTTCAATAGCTAAAGTATAACATAACACCAAAATGGGTTCCCGTTCAGAATTGGTTAAAGGACCACTTCACCACTTTTCAACCTATCTTCATATACTAGGTCCTCACTAATAATCATGAAAAAATTGCGCAATCTTTTCTGTGATCAGTTCAGAAACCGTCTTCCAGTGACATCATCGATGGGGAATACAAGCTAATAGAAACTGCAGGCTTTCTAGTCCTGAAAAGTTGGAAGCCATCGTTCTCACGATAATGAAAATCTAAACATTTTTGTAAAAAAATCTTGTTTAAAAATAACCTGCCTAATGATGATGTCAGGCTGATTAGAAAAGAATCGTGCCATTCCATCATGATTATTAGTGAGGACCCATTATATGAAGATAGGTTGAAAAGTGGTGAAGTGGTCCTTTAATTTATGAAAAAAAAACCCGCATATTTTGAATAGGCAGATAAGAGGTTTCTCTGCCCGAGAACAGCAACGATAATACTGTTTATGAAAAGGACAAAACCTGATATCGAAGCCACGGTGTGTCCAAGGTCATGGTCAAGCTTTTAACCCATTCCGGGCGGGAACCCCTGTTAGTGTCGTAAGCGTCACGTCATGCTTTAGCTATTGAAAAATAGCAGATCTACAAGCTCGTAGCGCGCCACCGAGTGGCGCGCTACGAGCTTGTAGGTCTGCTATTTTTGGAAAAGTCGTGAAAATGTGGCGCAAATCTTTGAATATATATATAATTCAGAGCGAAACATTTTTAACTAAAATATTGGCTTCTGGTGGGGGGGTCCCTGGAACAACATATTTTCAGATGGGGGTTCTGCAGCCAAATACAGATAATTCTGGGGTTTCCTTGACATGAAAAAGGTTGAGCACCACTGACATAGAAACATCTGTTTTTCGGAAAAAAGGATTTAGATAGAAGCCTTTTTCTTTAATCGACCTCAGTCCAAAATGGGTTAAGAGGTCTGCTGGAAAAAACAATTACTCGCTTGTCAGGAGGAGGAGGACGCTGGCCTGGAGTTGAACACTTTCTGGATGATGCCCACATAGAGCACCTTGTCTGTGGGTTTGTCTGGGACGACGTCTAGCTCTTGGATTATACACCCACGCTTTGGCTGCGGGCAAAGAGCCGAAAGATTAACCCATTTAGGCCTGACCTCGACATTAAAAAAATGTATTCTAAATTCTGACAAGTGTTCTGAAATACCTCATGTTTCTGTATCAGTGGTGCTCCATATTTCATGTCAAGCTATAGACCCCAAAAATGATATGTAATTGGCCACTGACCCGGCCGGCCCCATCTGAAAAGATGTTCCAGGAACCCCCCCTGCAGAAGCAAAGATTTGAGTTGAAAACGTTCTCTCTGAAAGAATAATATTCAAAGATTTTCGTCACATTTTCACGATAAAAAAAATAAATAGCAGACCTACAAGCTCGTAGCGCGCCACTCGGTGGCGCGCTATGAGCTTGTAGATCTGCTATTGTTCAATAGCTAAAGCATATAGCATAATGCTAACACCAAAAGGGGTTCCCGCGCAAAATGGATTAACTACCGAGCCAGGCCCAAGGCCAGCAGGGTTTGACCTCAGGAGGCCAAATGGACGGTTATAATATTTCAGGTCCAGGGTTTTCAGTCAGATCAGGGAGGAGATTTATTTCTCTCTCTCTCTCCTCCTAGCATGGTTTAACTCAGGGGGGCTGCATTTCTAAACCAGCCATAAATCAACACCACTCCTGTTTTTTTTTTTTTAAACACTAATTTATTGTTGGTGGGGGGGGGGGCAACTTTGCTCCATTGGCATACTTGGTTAGTTGTGGGATTTGGGTAAACAACAGTATAGTCCCAAATCTGCTCCAGTTCTCACAAACCGTACATGCCCTATACCAAGTCTAGAAAGCACCCACATAACATGCCCATATACCCACACACAAGGTTCAAGCCAAGGTTTCTTTATTTTGTCTCCCGAGGGAGAGAAATTTGTCTTGGACCCCAAGGACCCACCCTGCAGCATACATATACAATACAGTACAACAAAGGCACAGTGACCCGTACAACATAAAAAAAACACACCCAACATACCTAGTGCAAAAGAGGGGAAGAACATCACCTCCTAACCTTCGACCCCTACCCTGTCTGCCCTCTGCAAGCACTCTGTTGAGGAGTGTGACTGACAGAGGGACAAAGGAATGCTTGTACCTATTGTATTTGCACGCATGGACCTCGTACCTCCTACAGTACCTAATGGCATTAGCCGATACTCAGGGTATAGTACACACACACACACACACACACACACGCACGTACAGTATACATACTGTACACTGCACACAGCGTCTACTGTGATCTCTCTCACACCATTTCCCCCTGAATTACAATTGGACTGTCCTTTCGTGGGGAAATATAACACCAGTAACAATAGTAAGTGACACTTGTGCTGACCCATATATACAGTCACAGCTCAATGGTGTCTATATGTTTTCAGACGTGCTATGAAGTATGAACCACAACACATTACAGAACACAGCAAAGAATGCAATATATGGCCATAGGGATGGGATGGCTGGGGAGGGGGGGGGGGCTTTAAAGGAAAGCAGAGGATATTAACCCATTTTAACCCAAAATGTCTTCTACATCCTGACAGTTTTCTGAATAAAGCTATGTTTCTATGTCAGTCGTTCTTCGATTTTTCAAAAAATAGCAGACCTACAAGCTCGTAGCGCGCCACTCGGTGGCGCGCTATGAGCTTGTAGATCTGATATTTTTCAATAGCTAAAGCACAACATGATGCTAACACCATAAGGGGTTCCCCGGACAAAATGGATTAACATCCTCGGAGAGAGAGGGATGTTTGGAATCTTCACAGGTGACGGAAAAGAGTCCCCAACAACCGCCCGCCACCACACAGACAGCTTGTATATTGCATCTGCCATTTATCAAAATAGCGACATTTCATCCCAACGTGTCAGCCATGGTATAGCGGGCGAGACACCGCCATGAAAAATGAAACGGTTGTAAATCTATAAATCATCTCTTTGCCATTCTGGCTTGATTTGGAACAGAATGGGTGAGTGACGGCTGAGGTCCACCTTAAGCCATTTTGGCCGGGGGAACCGCTTTTTGGTGTTTTAAGCGTTATAACGTTCTACTTTAGCTATTGAAAAATAGCAGACCTACAAGCTCGTAGCGCGCCACCGAGTGGCGCGCTACGAGCTTGTGGGTCTGCTATTTTTTTAAAGTCGTGAAAATGTGCCGCAAATCTTTGAATATATATTCTTTCAGAGTGAATGTTTTTATTAACTCAAATCTTTGTTTCTGGGGGGTCACTGGAACAACATATTTTCAGATGGGGGTCGGCGGCCAAATACATATATTTTTGGGGGTCCTTGACATGAAAATGTTTGAGAACCACTGACATAGAAACATGAGGTTTTTCAGAAAACTGTCAGCATTTAGAAGACATTTGTAGAATCGTTCCCAGGCCTAAATGGGTTAAGCATGAAATGGCGTAGCCCTATGTGACAATGAGGTGACGGAAAGTGCTTTTGGAAGCATTGCTCTGGTGCCTTTTTGACTTCATAACGTAGCCTATACTGTATATAGTCTTGCTATCCACAGACTGTTTCCTCTCACAATGTCCAAATATGGTCTGGAGCAACAGAAAAGCTCTGAAAATGATAGCAAACAAAAATGTATCCGGATATAAATAAAAAAATAATCTAAACATAATAGCTTGCTGCTTAGCAAAAATGGAAACAAAAATGAATAAATGTAAAGATACGTGCATGCAGATTTTTTAAATTTTTATAATTGTTTTGCTGTTTTATCAAACACTTCTTTGGGCGGCTTTTTTTTCGTGTTTTGCTCCACCAAAAAACCCACCTTTGGGGAGCTTTTCCTTTTACAGTTATTGAGTTATAGCAATTTCACACCAGCAAACAAGCAAGCAATAATGCACAGCTACTGTAATAATCTAAGTAATTGAAAGACTAAACAACCACACGCCAGGTCCATTCTTTTGGTTGAGCATTTATCTGGGGTGCTATTGGCCATTTGCAGACCGCGGCCATGTTTCCGTCAGAGTTTGGAAGCCCTCGTTTTCAGCAAAGCAACGTCCTGCTTGCCTCCTGCATTATGTGCTAATTCAAAACAGGTGCTACGCAGGGCTGTCGAGTGAAATCTAACAAGCGCTTCCAAACTCCAGCACTTACAAAAACAATCACCTGCAAGGACAGAAAGTAGCTCATAACATGTCTACAGTGGATTTCTAAGTGGTGCAACCACTTCTACATCCAGCAATGTCCGTGTGCCTGTGTACCTGTTTGTGATGTGTGTACCTGTGTGAGCACGAGTGGTGTGCGCATGCGTGAAATTGGAACGAGAGAAGCATGTGACATGGCTGCCACCTGCTGGACGCAAACGATACAGAGAAGAAATTGGAACGGTACAAATTGGAACGATACAGAGAACCAATAGACGGGAGTTGCACCACTTGGATCACACTGGTGTGATTTTTATGAAACAAACACTTTTGAGGATAGAAAGAGAATTCAAGCTTTTCGCACAGCTGCAATGTTGGTGAGTTTGACGTTTAATACAATCAGACAGGACTTTTCTGTTTGGATGAATGGGCTGCCAATGGAAGTTGCACCTAGGGTAGCACACTATAGCACCTCGCCTGTCGGCACCTTTTTGATGCACCAGCATACAGGGAACGCAGTCGGTTCAGAGCTCTGACATCTAAAAGCATTTTAGAGGCAATGCCCTAAAGCTGTGTTGTCGATTTCAGTTTTCACCTATAAGTATGCACTAGAGTACTTAGAGTATCTCGCTAATTACTTTGAAGTGTGTGTATGCAATTTCTTTTTTTGTCATATTTCAACCACAATAATTCACATGACATACGAAGAAGAAAAGTCAAAACTAAACAAACATGACGACACCCCTTTACACTGATTTTGTCAATTGCATGAACCCATTCAGGCCTGAAAAAAATGTCTTCTAAATCCTGACAGTTTTCTGAAATACCCTATGTTTCTAGGCCTATATATCACTCAATATTTCATGTCAAGGACCCCAAAAATGATCTGTAATTGGCCTCCGTGACCCCCCATCTGAAAATATGTTGTTCCAGGGACCCTCCCCAGAAGCAAAGATTTGAGTTAAAAACGTTTGTTCTGAAAAAATATATTCCAAATTTTAGGCACATTTTCACGATTTTTCATAAATAGCAGACCTACAAGCTCGTAGCGCGCCACTCGGTGGCGCGCTATGAGCTTGTAGATCTGCTATTTTTCAATAGGTAAATTATAACATAATGTTTAAAACACCAAAAAGGGTGCCCGCCTAAAATGGGTTAATGTATTTCAACAAATACTTAATGCGCCAAATCATGAATGTACAAAAATGAGTTTTCTTCCATACTACTGTAGGTGGAACATCCCTTTAACATTGTTCTTACTGGCAATCAGATATTGGTAATAGTCCGGCAGCCAAAGGCTTTTTTTTGTTCCTACTTGGAACGATACAAGTTGGAAATGCATGCCCCACCCTATAGCCGCAATTTGCAACACTAGATTTGTTCATCATGGGATGAATCTAGAGTTGCAATACTTTACGTTTGCGATCTGCTTGTATTAAACAACGTTAAACTCGCCAACATTGCAGCTCCATAGGCCAAGCTTGAATTATCCTCTTTCAATCTGCATGCTTCATTTGTTAATGGTATGGTCTCATACAACCCTCTATAAAAGAATTTGCTCAACGCAAACATTTCCCACTCTCCACACCCCCGGCTGCCAGACTATAAATAAAATGCAGTCTCAGTCATGAAGTTCGGTCCATTAATCTGCGATCCCCGGTGTACACAATGCTGTTAATTAAGTACACTAAGGACACTGAACGTTTGCATTGTTTTATTGTTTTGCAGGTTTCACCGTCAGGCTAATGAGGAGGAATTAAGCGAGCGCCAGTGATGAAATCTTGGCTGCGGTTTAACTCGGTGTTTAGTGACAGATTCCTTCCACCGCATGAGAACACGACACCGACGTGTGAAAGAGAGAGAGAGAGAAGTACCAAGGTACCGTAACCCTGATTTCAAGTTCAACACACCCACAGTATAATAGAAGACCTGTGCAATCCATTCAAAAAAGCACTGAATGCAGCAAGACTAAATGCTATTCTCTACTTTTCTCTCCTAAAGTACCTTGAATTAACATATGAGCGCCGCGCTGTGAAAGGGCTTACAGCGAGGGTCTTATTGGCAGACAGGCGGCCTAATCAACTATCCTCACTAAGCCCTCTGCATCGGTGGCATTATGACTTCACATTCAGTCAATAGTACGCCGTTTCCATTTGCAGAAATGTAAAAGGCAACTTCTATTTTCTCAGCGCGCTAACAAGGAAAAGGCCACGATCGGCAGGTGAAGGTGAGCCGTTGAAGGTTGGCGGTTTGTGGCGGACGGTCGACGCTTTAAACGCTGCGGCATTCGAGTGCATTGGATCGACTATGCCGTGGTGAATATTTCCAGTACTTTTACTTCTACTCCTGATTAGAAAACATACATTAACCACTTCAACGCTATACATATAATATATATAGTTTGAAAATAGCCGATCTACAAGCTCACAATGCGTCGCGTTGCGACACATTGTGAGCTTGTAGATCTGCTATTTTCAATTGATTTTGTACACAGTTTGAACTTGTGAAATAGGACATTCTGCAACATGAGTACTTTTACTTTTTGTACTTTAAGTACATTTTGATGCCGATACTTTTGTACTTTCACTCAAGTGCATTTTCAATTCCGTACTTTCGCTTGTAACGAAGTAGACGTTCTAAATTGCAGTATTGATACTTTTACTTAAGTAAAACAATTGAGTACTTTTTTCCACCACTGCAGAAATGTAAGGCAATAACTTCTGTTTTCTCAGCGCGCTAACAAGGGAAAGGCAACGATCGGCAGGTGAAGGTGATCCGCTGAAAGTTGCCGTCTCAGTGGCGGTCGACTCTTTAACCCATTCTGACCGGGCACCCATTTTGGTGTCAGCATCATGTCATGCTTTAGCTATTTAAAAATAGCAGATCTACAAGCTCATATCGCGCCACCGAGTGGCGCGATACGAGCTTGTAGGTCTGCTATTTTTGAAAAATCGAAGAGCGACTGACATTTTTAGAATCTGATCTCAGGTCAGAATGGGTTAAACGCTGCGGCATTGAAGTGCATTGGACGGAATGTGTCACGGAAAGCTTCAACGACCAGCAGGGGATAATTGGTGAGTGAAAAGCCAACAGAGATAATAGGGGGGGGGGGGGGGGGGGTGCATGACTGTGTCTGGACCGACGTACTAAATCAGACTCATTAGTCTCTGACACCCTAATACCAAAAAACCCAAAAGCCACATATTAACCCATTCTGACCTGAGATCAGATTCTAAAAAAAAATTCTTCGACATCCTGACAGTTTTCCATTCTGACCTGAGATCAGATTCTAAAAAATGTCTTCGACATCCTGACAGTTTTCCATTCTGACCTGAGATCAGATTCTAAAAAAATGTCTTCTACATCAGTCGTTCTTCGATTTAAAAAAAAAATAGCAGACCTACAAGCTCGTAGCGCGCCACTCGGTGGCGTGCTATGAGCTTGTAGATCTGCTATTTTTCAATAGCTATAAAGCACAACGTAATGCTATAACACTAAAAGGGGTTCCCGGCCCAAAATGGGTTAATTTGAACCTGCCACACATGGTCTAATTAGAACTTCACTGGGCCAGCGCGGGGGCCATTTATAACAGAGTATATATCTGCATTCATTGCAGTATATACTTTTACTGAAATAATATAAATAACGAGTACTTCTTCTTCGACCACTGGCTATGGAGAGCCCTGAATAGTCCGGTCACAGGGGCAGAGTCAGAGATATGGAGCTGGAGGGCTGCTGTTGTGGAGGCCAGACGTTAGACCTTTAGTGTAGAACAATGGATTTGACTTTCTTCCCTTTTATCTCTCTGCGGAAATAATTATCGATATACATTTCCTCTGGCAGCGCTTATGGGCATCTCTATGGGCTAGAGTTGAACCTCGGCAAAACTCCTGACGTCCTGAAAAGTAAAAACTTTACAAACTGCAAATGGACAATGCTGATCTTTGCCACAATAGAGCGTCGCAGTCCCTCCCCCTTTCAGAACAACGAGTGGCCCAGGAAATGAATCCCAATGCATTTTTCCCACAGGCATTTCTTAAATAATTTATTTAAAGACCTTTTAATAATAATAATAAATAATAAACTTTATTTGTATAGCACTTTTCATACATAAATGCAGCTCAAAGTGCTTCACAGGGCAGGACATAAAAATAAAATACAATAAAACACAAGTAGTTAAAATGATAGAACAATAGCAGAGAACAAAACCGAATATAAGAACATAAAATAAATAAAAACACATAAAAAAATAAAAATAAAAAATAAAACTCAACTAAAAGCAAGGGTGAAGAGGTGAGTCTTGAGTTGAGATTTAAAAATGTCTACAGAGGGTGCGTGTCTGAGCTCGAATGGAAGTTTATTCCAGGCTGTTGGGCCATAGAAGCAAAAAGCTGCCTCACCATACTTTTTTGTGCACATTCTTTTAGTCACTTCAAGTAGGCCAGCATTGGAGGACCTGAGGGGGCGTACCGTACGAAGCCAACTTTGTCGTGACAAATCATGACAACACACACAATATTTTGGACCAAACAAATAATTACAAAGAAGAAAAACAACAAAAAAAGTGTTGTAACCTGCCGTTTTTTTTCCTACTTTCTAATTCTTTGTTTGGCCCGAAATATTGTGTGTGTTGTCATGATTTGTCACGACAAGAGTTGGCTTCGTACGACGCTTAAAAGGTCTTTAAATAAAAATGCATTGGGATTCATTTCCTGGGCCACTCGTTGTTCTGAAAGGGGGAGGGACTGCGACGCTTTAATCAGTGTAGCGATAAGCATTTTTGTTAACCACTTAAACCTTATAGTTCACTGATCGGTGTCCCACAGGGGTACTGTCCTTGGGTCGCCTCGTTTTTCGCCCCTCTGCACCAATCTCTCTTTGCTGAAAATAGCCGATCTATAGTATAAGCTTGTGAGCTTGTACATTTTCTCAGAATGATGACCTAATATGATCTTACCAGAATTGGGGCGACTATATAGGGTTAAATAAAACAGTATCTGCGATTCATGGAATCCACAGCAAAAAGAGAACAAGCAATTAACCCATTTTGCGCGGGAACCCCTTTTGGTGTCAGCATCATGTTATGCTTTAGCTATTTAAAAATAGCAGATCTACAAGCTCATAGCGCGCCACCGAGTGGCGCGCTACGAGCTTGTAGGTCTGCTGTTTTTGAAAAATCGAAGAACGACTGACATATATAGAAACATAGCTTTTTCAGAAAAACTGTCATTTTCAAACGGACATTTTTAGAATCTGATCTCAGGTCAAATTGGCTTAACAAGTCACTGACTTGTACTGTGCTCGTATACCGTCTTTGTCTGGAGAGAATGTTCCAAATCCAAAATGAGCTTTGCATTATCTCAGCACGGCGGATTGTTCACATCCTGCCCCGGGGGACTCTGAGCCGCTTTTAACCCATTCTGACCTGAGATCAGATTCTAAAAAATGTCAGTCGTTCTTCGATTTTTCAAAAATAGCAGACCTACAAGCTCGTAGCGCGCCACTCGGTGGCGCGCTATGAGCTTGTAGATCTGCTATTTTTCAATAGATAAAGCATAACATGATGCTGACACCAAAATGGGTTCCTGTTCAGAATGGGTTAATTCCACACGTCTGCACGGTCTACTCGGGATCTAATTTAGACCCCAGATCTCACATGGAACGCAATTAAACCATCGGCTGGAAGAACATTTTCAGCTGAAGATTTTGACTCAAAAGTTTTTTAAACCCATTCTGACCTGAGATCAGATTCATACGAGGTTTCCACCGGACACACACTGGTCTGATCAACCCATTCTGACCTGAGATCAGATTCTAAAAAAATGTCAGTCGTTCTTCAATTTTTCAAAAATAGCAGACCTACAAGCTCATATCGCGCCACTCGGTGGCGCGATACAAGCTTGTAGATCTGCTATTTTTCAATAGCTAAAGCATGACATGATGCTAACACCAAAATGGATGCCCGGTCAGAATGGGTTAATACTGTCAAATCTTTTTAACCACTTTATCCATTCATGATAGTTTGGCTATTAAAAAATAACGGATGTACAACCTTGATACCTTAAAACGGTTCCACTGCGTAACCCGCATTCCCCCGCTATTTAATCCAATATTCTACGCTGCCGAGATTGTTTTATTACCTTTTAGAGCTTACGCCGAAGTATTTGCAAAATGCAGATTGTCATAGTAAATGCGACCTACTGTCGCAATTAATTACGTCAACGACAACTAAACAGATTCCCGTATCCATGAAATTTTGAAAGATAGATTGGTTACGTTACCGTCAAGTTTGCAGTTCTAGTTCTCTACTGTATTGAAAAGAATAAGAGAAGAAAATGAAAAGAGAATAATTAAATACTAAATTTGTGTAAGAGATACTAATAAAGATGTCTGTATCAGTGAGTGAATCATCATGTCTAGACCAGTCTGTCATGAATCAGGACATCTCCGAGTGCATTTTGTGTCACACTTACAAAAAATACCATGGCCATTAAAAGTACATTTCACTGTTGGAAGAAACTGCAGTCCCTTAATTCTAATAGTAGATAACAGTACCACAATTTGAAATGTGCACCCTATGGCCAGACATATAATGAAGTCTGTGTGTTTGACTGTATTGCAGAATTACTACAATGCACAGATATAAGATTGTGTGCACATCTCTTGCCTGTATTTAGGCCAGCTAGGTGCTGGATTTCAAGGCATATCTCCTCCTCTTTGAATTCCTACAATGACCATAATGCTTTGCTGTCTCGTGCACAAAAACCCCAAAAGGTTTCCCCTTTCTGTATCACGAGGTTATTCGCCCTTGGGCTCTGAGTTCAGAAAGATCCTTTATAAACATTGGCATATATCATTGAGACTGATCCTAAACTCAAACAAGTTTTTAAAGAGCAATAATGTGTGGTTGTCTTACAATCCCAAGGATTTTGGACTTCAGAAGCCCTCTGCTGTGAACCCCTCCTCCTCTGTACCATGTACAGTAGCTATGGAAACACTCCACTGTACGCTGGGACAACATCAATGGAGCTAAAGCGCTGCGGGAGATTCAGCAATAACACGAGAAACTGATGACATTGTGTGAACTGCTCTCCAAGAAGCCGTGCTCAATTTCATTACGAAGGAATGGCTCTGCAACACGAGTGGCACAAAGCCCTGGACCATTATTTATTTTTTTACAGTAGCTGCTATTCCAACCAAGTGGTGTAAAGTAACTAAGTACATGTACTCAATAGTTTGAGGTATTTCTACTTTCTTCAGTATTTACAATATTTATACGGTAATTAAATGGTGCATTTACATCACGCAAAAGCTATATGCGCGCGACATGATCGTACTCAGACGTTATGCTGGAACGCCTACTGAGTGTAAAAAAATCACACCAGTGTGAAGTAAGTGGTGCTTTTGATTGATTGAAATATTTATTAACAGTTTGTAGAATTTACAGTACATTTTAAGCACAAACTCAATACAAAGACTGTCAACTGTGAGTGGACGACCCAATTAAGCATTACACTTGTTTACAACAGGGTCCACATTGTTCAATTCATCAAAACATTTAAAGACATACAAACATTTAGAGACATACAAATAGACATTTCTATGTAGCTAAAGTACAGAACAGGAATTCATCATATGGGAAGCAAAAAAGGGAAAAGATACAATATACAGTGAGGGAAAATGGGGGAGGGGGGTGGGGGGGATCAACTCCCGTCTATTGGTTCTCTGTATCGTTCCAATTTGTATCGTTCCAATTTCTTCTCTGTATCGTTCCAATTTCTTCTCTGTATCGTTTGCGTCCAGCAGGTGGCAGCCATGTCACATACTTCTCTCGTTCCAATTTCACGCACGCGCACACCACTCGTGCTCACACAGGTACACACATCACAAACAAACAGGTACACAGGTACATGGACATTGCATGCTGGATGTAGAAGTGGTTGCACCACTTAAAAAAATCACACCCGTGTGAAGTGAGTGGTGCAACTCCATGTGGGGGGGTCCCCGGGGGGGTCCCTGGAACTGCCAGAACCGCAGGAACGCGCCCAGCAGGGTGCCATCCTGTTTACGAAACGGTCGAGAAATGACAGTTACCATGTTGTGGGGGTCCCCGGGGACATCCAGACCCCCAGGAACGCGCCCAGCAGGGGTACTATATAACTGTGTTGTTTTTACCTTTGTCTTATACTCGTGGGGAATTAGAGTGTATTGAATTGTTTTCTCGACCTGTGAAGCACTTTGGTACAATGAGAGTTGTTTTTGAATATGCTATACAAATTACAATATAATGCTCTGTTACAAGTCAAATCAAAATAAGATTTTTTTTTATTAACCCATTCTGTGCGGGAACCCATTTTGGTGTTAGCATCATGTTATGCTTTAGCTATTGAAAAATAGCAGATCTACAAGCTCGTAGCGCGCCACTCGGTGGCGAGCTTGTAGGTCTGCTATTTTTTAAAAATCGAAGAACGACTGACACAGAAACATAGCTTTTTTTCAGAAAACTGTCAGGATGTAGAAGAACATTTTTAGAATCTGATCTCAGGTCAGAATTCAGGTGATTGGAAATCAATTGCCACCCCTATAACATTGGTATCATTTCAAAGTGCAGTCCATTCACCATCGCGCAGAGCCTGGAATGTAAAACTAATATAAATGTATTTACTGCCACGGCATCCATCTTTGTATCACTTCTGCTGAGGTAAAAGAAAAGGGGTCTTTTATGCTAGAACAACCTTCTCGCCGGTTTGTTTGAAGACACTGATGATGCATCAAAGTGATGGTGAAAGCACAACCGTCGCAAGGCATTTCAAAGAAACTCAGTATTACACACAACGCCACATCAAAGCTTGACAGTATAGCAAATGGAAATATACTCGATTTGTCTTTGGGATATGTCAATCCGAGTGCAGACATATACACAAGTTACATCAGCATTTAGACATTCACGTTCAGTTGGTGAGAGCTTAATTAATGGAACAAAATAAAAGAGTATAGCTTACGTACACGGAAGCTCTTCTTTCTTGTTTTCAAGCTGTGAAGTCTGCAGTAACATCGCTGGATTCCAATTCCCATGATTAACAAGCAACTTTCTAAGGACATGCGACTGTTTTGTTCCATTCTCGATCTAATTTAGTTTTTGACCAATGAGAGTTTAGAAAGTCATGTGTCGGTCACTATGACAAAGTAAGGCAACGTCAGCATTCCGAAGAACGTGTGTCATGTGGTGGTCACTTTCCTGATATGCTTTAACCCATTCTGACCCGAGATCAGATTCATACGAGGTTTCCAGTGGGGACACACTGGTCTGATTATAACCCATTCTGACCTGAGATCAGATTGTAGAAATGTTCGTTCTTCGATTCTTTCAAAAATAGCAGACCTACAAGCTCGTATCGCGCCACTCGGTGGCGCGATATGAGCTTGTAGATCTGCTATTTTTCAAAAGAAAAATAGCATAACATGATGCTAACACCAAAATGGGTGCCCGTTCAGAATGCTTTAATATCTCCTATACCTGCAGCAATATCGTACAGTGAACACATCTATGGAAAACTGATCTTGCACGCGCAGTCGCGCATTGGCTCAAACATCCGTGCGCACCAGATTGTCAGTGGTGTAAGTAACTTACATCCACTCAAGTACTGTACTTTTGAGTTTGTTTGATTTCATTTGCTGGACGTATTTCCAATTTTCAGTACTTCTACTCCACTACATATATTGTACTTAACTTCAGACAATTATTTGAAAACTTTCAACTACTAGTAACTTTGTAGATTTTCATTGTGACTACTAGAGTTCTCAACAGGCCTGGACATAAAGGCTCGGCCATTCCTCCATAACTGGGCTGGACTGAGGCCCCGTCTGGCATTACTGATTAGCACACATTTTACACCCTATAGTACCTGGTCAGAAAATGTAAAAAAAATTATAATAATAATAAAAAAAAAGTCTATATATGGGCATTCCCAGACCTGTTGTTTCAGCGCCTTGAGGGTGTCTTACTGGTTATTACCGGTATTACAAAACATGCATGCACGCACACACACACACACGCACACACACGCCCAGAGTGAGAGAGAGAGAGAGATACAGATGATGTAAATCCTAACATATGGGACAGTATGTACATACTGTACATATGGCCAGGTGGTAGCGGTGAGGGGACGTGGAACAGTTCCATCTGGAAACACAGGGGGGGGGGGGGGGGGGGGACATCAGGTAAAGCAGAGAGGGAGGGGCGGATCAGGTGGCAGATGTGGGGGAACATCAGGCTCCCACTAGGTGCACTCATTAAACAATACAATTTATCATTTAATTTCTATGCAGATGTTCAGCATCGACCCCGCTCAGCCGCTGTTGAAGTGCCTCTCTGATATTAAATCTTGGATGAATGCAAACGTTCTCACCCTGAACGAAAGCAAGACCGAGGTCGTCATCGTTAACCATGACCCTATAGCTCACCCATCACCCCACTCGGTGGGAGTGGGGTGATGGGTGATAACAGTGATAACATCCGTTCTTCAGTTAAGAGCCTTGGTGTCACGTTTGACAATAACCTCAAATTCGACAAGCACATTATAGCTCTGTGGTCAAGGCTATAGCTCCTTTCAGCTTAGGCTTCTAGCTAGGGCAAAAGCCTACCGTATCGGCCCCGTACTGACCTCGAGAGAGAGTCATCCACGCTTTTATTTCAACTCGACTAGATTACTGTAGCGCTCTCTCTATGCAGGCATCGATCAGTCGGCTATTAGGCGTCTTCAGCTTGTGCTGAATGCCGCCGCTCGCCATATCACCCCAGTCCTCGCCTCCCTCCACTGGCTCCCCATGTCCGCTTCACAATTGATTTTAAGATTTTAGTGTTTGTTTTTTAAAGCCCACAATGACCCTGTCCCCTCCATATTTAGCTGAATTGATCACTCCCTATATGTCCCAACAAGACTATAGCCCTGCAGATCGGCCAATCAGTCTCCCCTGATTGATTATGCCTGCCACACATTTCAGGACCAGAGGAGGAGATTGCGCGTTCGCCGTGGCCGGTCCCCCAACCTCTGGAACGCCCCCGCCGCTCCGCGTTCGCTCTGCTCGGTCGTTGAAGGCTTTCAAATCCCTATTAAAGACTCCTTTTTACTCTTATCGCTTTTAATTCAATTTAATTTAAGTCATGTACGATGTTCCCATGTACTGCTTATTGTGTTTTTACATTTCGCTCACTGACACCTTGAGTTAAAGGACAACTTTAGTTTTTTTCAACCAAGGTTCATGTTTTAGGTTGTTATTAGAGAAACTAAAAGGTGAGAGTTAATTTTCTTTCATTTGCTGCTTTCTTTTGTTTTTGGGATTTTAGCAGTTTTTGACAGGGGGGCGGGGGCATTCGAGCATGGGGCTAAATATGTATTTTTTTACAAAATATTATGGCGATTTATTATTTTATTATTTACTATAGTCCTAATAAACCCCAAGAAATTACATCTGGCCACAAAAGATCACAGGATCTATTGAATGTGACAAACTGACATGCATATTGAGCCTATACACACAGTAAGCCTTCCCCCAGTAGGCTACCTTCACATTCAATAGATCCTGTGATCTTCTGTGGCCAGATGTAATTTCCTGGGGTTTATTAGGACTATAGTAAACAATAAAAAATAAATCGCCATAAAATTTGGTAAAAAAAAGACATATTTAGCCCCATGCTCGAATGCCCCCGCCCCCCTGTCAAAAACAGCTAAAATCCCTAAAACAAAAGAAAGCAGCAAATGAAAAAAAAAATAACTCTCACCTTTTAGTTTCTCTAATAACAACCTAAAACATGAACCTTGGTTGAAAAAAACTAAAGTTGTCCTTTAATGCTTTGCCTTCCTTGTTTCTATATTCTATCGCCTTTTTCTGTTTGCCTCGGTGTACAGTTATTATGCTCTGTGATGTGGAGCACTTTGGTTCGACCTCGGACCAATCATTCACCACCCACAACCAGGGGCGCTGGAAGGTATTTATACCAGGGGGTGCTGAAGGGTGAGAGGGAAAAAATGTGGGTCTTATTCGGGTATAATTGGCCTAATAATGACTTATTTAGGACCTAGTTAACCGAGTTGATCATAATAACAGTATGTGACTCTTGTGTTTTTGTTTGGGTTAGATTTATTTAAACCTGGTGCTGTCTCATCATGTTGTGTCTATCTGTCAACTCACTGGCTGTGCATTCTGCATTCAGTACGCTCTGATAGACATGTCATGTCATAGACACCAGCAGGGGGTGCTGGAGCACCCTCCGCACCCCCCTTCCAGCGCTGATGCCCACAACAAGGCAAACCAGGCATACCTAATGAACTGGGGGACGTGTCCACAAGAAAACAACAACATTGTAACAAATACTGTAAACCTTTTTTTGAAAACATTCTTCCTCCTTTTAACCCTCTAACACCCGCATTCATTTCTACTTGCAAAAAATAGATTTCAACCTTACTACTACTTTGTACTACTAGGACTAAGACTAAAACATATGTTTTAAATAAAAAATAAAAAATAAAAAAATAAAGTTTGATGGAAAATGTATAATAATTATATAATAATTATATAATAATATAATAAATAAACAATTTACATTTGGAGGATATCTTTCACAATAATGAATAAAACATGTTCTAGACATTCTAATGATCACAAAAAAACATATATTACAATTATTGTACCTACTTTTATTAGGGTAAAGGTCAAAAGTCTTAGGTTAAAAGAATGTTCAAAATCGCAGATTTTTTAATTTGTGTGAATTTCAGCCTCTGTGGGGGGTATTTATATGCAAATATCATGACCAATGGCATTGAAATGGCATTGCAATGAACATCACTGATGACGTTTAGGTGAAAAAAGAACAGATGTTTTTTAGTAATTAAATAAAATAAAATTGTTGCTAAAAAGCAACGCTGGGTCTTAGAGGTACCGGATGATCATGTTTTAGGAGGAGGAAAAAACATCACGGCTCTCCATCTTTAATGTATGTCTTGAAATAATAATCAAAATCTACAACGCAAATAGTAAACGTAAAAGTTTTCAAATAAATGTAGTCGAGTACAATATTTGCCTCCGAGATGCAGTGGAGTAGAAGTCATTCGGAAATACTCCATTTGAGTACAAAGACGTCAAAATTGTACTTTAAGTAAATGTAAAGTACTTAGTTACTTTCCGCCACTTTCCGTGAGTGCTGGTTTTCTCCCATTCTGGGCGGGAACCCATTTTGGTGTTAGCACTATGTTATGCTTTAGCTATTGAAAAATAGCAGATCTACAAGCTCATAGCGCGCCACCGAGTGGCGCGCTACGAGCTTGTAGGTCTGCTATTTTTGAAAAATCGAAGAACGACTGACATTTTTAGAATCTGATCTCAGGTCCGAATGGGTTAATCAGACCAGTGTGTGTCCAGTGGAAAACCTCGTGTGAATCTGATCTCAGGTCAGAATGGGTTAATCAGACCAGTGTGTGTCCAGTGGGAAATCTCGTGTGAATCTGATCTCAGGTCAGAATGGGTTAAGTTATTTACCCGAACGCGCACCCCGGTAAGAATACTCAATAAGGTCGAGACTGTTTGGAGTTGTGCGGGCGGCTATACCTTGATAAAACTTTACACCACTGAACAACGGCTCAACGACTCAGAGTAGAGACAGAGTGAAAAGGGTGACAAAAGGGTGACAGGGTGAAAAGGGTGACAGCTTGTGCAACAGCAGAGCAACACTGGAGTCAACCATAGACCATGTCGACGGACAATACACAGATGGCACAATAACCTATTCTGACCTGAGATCAGATTCATACGAGGTTTCCACTGGACACACACTGGTCTGATTAACCCATGCATTCTGACCTGAGATCGGATTAAAAAAATGTCAGTCTTTCTTCGATTTTTCAAAAGATAGCAGACCTACAAGCTCGTAGCGCGCCACTCGGTGGCGCGCTACGAGCTTGTAGATCTGCTATTTTTCAATAGCTAAAGCACGACATGATGCTAATACCAAAATGGGTCCCCGTTCAGAATGGGTTAAATCACTAGGAAAGTTGCATTGATTGATTGAAATATGTATTAACAGTTTTGCAGAATTACAGTACATTTCAAGCACAAACTCAATACAAAGACTGTTATAACTGTGAGTGGACGACCCAATTAAGCATTACACTTGTTTACAAGAGGGTCCACCTTGTTCAATTCATCAAAACATTTTTAGAGACGTACAAATAGACACTTCTATATAGTCAAAGAACAGAACGGGAATTCATCATAAAGGAAGCAAAAAGGGGAAAGAATTTCAGATTTTACGGGGGCCAGTTTCGAATCGCAGCCGTCCGTAGGTGCCCTTTGAGAGCGGTTTTGAAGGAGTCAAGGGATTCGCATGTCTGTTGGTAGGGCGTTCCACATTTTGGTGGCATAGGAGCGAAAATAGTTTAGTCCCTTGTTTGTGCCGAATCTGTGTTGTACATGGTTCGTTGCACTTCCTCTGGTGGTCTATACTTGCATGTTTGAAATTTCAAATTGTATTTTGCTCTGAGGATCCGATTAACTGCTTTTCATTACTACGCCCCTCGCACGTGGAACCGTCTCGGTTTTAAAACTGAAGAACTTGATTTCATTTTTTAACCCATTCTATACGGGAAACCCATTTTGGTGTTAGCATCATGATATGCTTTAGCTATTGAAAAATAGCAGATCTACAAGCTCATATCGCGCCACCGAGTGGCGCGATATGAGCTTGTAGGTCTGCTATTTTTTGAAAAATCGAAGAACGACTGACATTTTTTAGAATCTGATCTCAGGTCAGAATGGGTTCATCAGACCAGTGTGTGTCCGGTGGAAACCTCGTATGAATCTGATCTCAGGTCAGAATGGGTTAAAGGTCTTGTAAGGAATACTCTGAAATGTAGCTGTACAGTAAATGTCTGTTATCTTGTAATCAGGGTGTCATCGGAAGAGAGCTGGCTCTCAATTGACCTCCATGAGTATAATGGAGAACTAATAAAAGGTTTGTCTAATATTATAAATAATATTATTTTTTTAATTGTGAAAGGGGTTAAGGCTACTATTTAACCAATTAAAAGTTTGTAAGAGCTTTTGTGAATAATGTCTAAATCCACCGAATGCCCCTGGAACATTCATCCAACGGCGATGGAACAATTCGGTCGGAACCCCGACAAAATGTCAACGACCTTCTTATTCTTTAAACATACTGGGCATAGACAGACTGACTGCTGACTCAATAATACTTTTTACAGTAACAATTTGAATTCCCGGCAAGCTGACAGCTGTTTTCTGCACACCCACATAGAAAGATACAGTTATGAGTTATTATGAGAACCTTGGAGCGGTGCAGTCGTCCTTCAAAGTGAAGCCTCTGCAAGAATCTGAAATGAGCAGCATAACAATATGGCTTTACTTTACTGACCTATTCCATCAAGAAATAAATATGTCTCTGTCGGGTGGAATTGCATGGTGATTTTGGTGGTTTTGAGTGACTGTAGTACTTGAGTATACAATTTCCACATTGCATTTACTTCTAACTCCACTACATCTCAAATTAAAGGACAACTTTAGTTTTTTTCAACCAAGCTTCATGTTTTAGGTTGTTATTAGAGAAAGTAAAAGATGCGTGTTACATTTTTTTCATTTGCTGCTTTCTTTCGTTTTAGGGATTTTAGCAGTTTTTGACAGGGGGGGGCGGGGGCATTCGAGCATGGGGCTAAATATGTATTATTTTACATAATTTTATAGCGATTTATTTTTTTATTATTTACTATAGTCCTACTAGACCCCAAGAAATTACATCTGGCCACAAAAGTGGACAGGATCTACTGGATATGAAGGTAGCCTATACTGGGGGGAAGCCGCACTGTAATAGGCTCAATATGTCAGTTTGACACATTCAGTAGATCCTGTGAACTTTTGTGGCCAGATGTAATTTATTGGGGTCTAGTAGGACTATAGTAAATAATAAAAAAAGAAATACCAGTAAAATTTTGTAAGGAAATACATATTTAGCCCCATGCTCGAATGCCCCGCCCCCCCCCTGTCAAAAACAGCTAAAATCCCTAAAACAAAAGAAAGCAGCAAATTAAAAACAAATTTCACTCATCTTTTAGTTTCTCTAATAACAACCTAAAACATGAACCTTGGTTGAAAAAAAACTAAAGTTGTCCTTTAAAATACAGTATTGTACTTGTATAGCACTAGAAAGTATAATTATATGAAGTGCTATTAAGACAATATCCTTTATTTTTACAAATCGTGGGGGGGGGGGGGGTAATTCCTCCTCCTTTTTTCCTCAAACATTCTTCAAAATAAATGCGTAACAACCCATGGGTTTCTTTCTTACTGTGATTCTCTCATTTGTTGAAAGATATGAGACATAAATTCCCAATTCCATCACTTTTTATTTCGTTCCACTCCCCCAATATTAGCAGGGTATAGGTGCAGTGATCCGCAAAGGATGCTGGGATAAGATTGATCTATATTTCACCCCATAATATAATCTTCGGAGTTATTGGCACATGACATTAGGATCCAGCTGATTCACTCCAGAGGCAGAGCAGGCCACTTTCAGTGTCTCTCCTTTACTGCAAATGATCACCGCCGAGGCATGGCTATGGCTTCTCAGTGCCTTTCGCCCTGCCGTGTGTCCTTGACAATTAGGCTTCCATCAGGAGGACAGACATTTTTTTACTGGTTGTGGGTTGGTTGCGTGCTTTAAATAGCAGTTGGGCTTTTTGAAGATTGATACGTTCCAGCGTGTGGCTAGCAGATTTAAAACTAGGTTGCTGCGTCTATGAGAAATAAGTTGGGGGAGCTCTGCTCTGTCTTCTTCCCCAAAGGAGAGCATATGCTCCAAATTTCTGAGGTTGTCTCCTGACACCTTTGCACACGTAGGTTTTCCTTTTGTTTATTTAACGAACACGAGTGTAGAAAACCTTCTGTTTTTCTACAGTGCATTGACCTCCCTCCCTGCAGTCATACTTTCTCAATCGTAATTTTTTTGGTTTGTTTGTTTGTTTTCTGCTGCAGCGTGCTAACCTGCCGTGACTTTCTCTTTTTTTTATCTGTTCAGCAATGCGGTGGTAGTCGTACGCAGCAATAAACAAACATACCAAACAATTTTTGAGGAAAGATTATAGCACTCCTGGTTACAGTTAGTTGCTTGGCTCTGAAGTCTGTCTGTCTGTCTGTCTGTCTGTCTGTCTGTCTGTCTGTCTGCCTGCCTGCCTGCCTGCCTGCCTGCCTGCCTGCCTGCCTGCCTGCCTGCCTGCCTGCCTGCCTGCCTGCCTGCCTGCCTGCCTGCCTGCCTGCCTGCCTGCCTGCCTGCCTGCCTGCCTGCCTGGTTGTAATGCACGTAACTCGAGAACCGTTTGCCCCACCGAGTTCTAATTCGACACACGCGTTCCACTCCCCACAGGGAGTGCAGTGCCCGGTATCGAGTCGGTCGGACCCAAGGTTCTCCAGAACCACCACAAAAGGCTCTGGTCAGGCTCTGCCAGTGGGCCTAATCAGCCTAAATCCCCTCACCTGTGCAATTTCCAGCCTCTGCCTCAGCCAATTGATTACCGTGGCAAACCCACACCTGCCAATTGATTACTTAAAGGACCACTTCACCACTTTTCAACCTATCTTCATATAATAGGTCCTCACTAATAATCATGAAAAAATGGTGCATAGGATGTCTCATAGGAGGGCTGTGGGCAGTTCAGAAACCGTCTTCCAGTGACATGGCTTCCATTTTCACATTGCAACTTTTCAGGACTAGAAAGCCTGCCGTTTCTAGTAGCTTGTATTCCCCATCGATGATGTCACTGGAAGATGGTTTCTGAACTGCCCACAGCCCTCCTATGAGACACAGACCGAGTAGAAAAATATTGCACCATTTCTTTCATGATTATTAGTGAGGACCTATTATATGAAGATAGGTTGAAAAGTGGTGAAGTGGTCCTTTAACCAGTCCACTTTTCACACAGTCAGTTTGCACTCTGCACACACAGGCAGACAGACAGATACAGAGATCTCCATGTGGGACACAGACAGACAGTTAAAATGGGTTCTATGACAACAGGTATTTCATACTACAGAGATCTCCATATACAGTATGGGCACAAAAGGGACACAGACAGATAGTTAAAACGGGTATTATTAGGTTCCCAAGTTGCATCGTTCCCAAGTAGACCGGTGGCCGACGGGCAGGTACACACTAAACCCAAGCATTTAGGTTATAAACAGTTTTAAACACATATTTGTAACACTTTTTAAACGTGTCACAGTGTTTAGATTATAAACAGAAGAACATGTTTAATCGCCTGTAATACTTTTTAAACACATAAACGTGTTTAGTTTTTACAATCAAAGTCAGTCATATTATAGGTGTTTAGAATTCAAACACTAGGTGTTCTCGTGAGGTGTTCTGAGTGAACTCGTGTTCTACTGTATTGTATGACCATTAATAAACATTTGGCATTTTATTATTACACACATGGTGTTTAGGTTTAAACGCGTCACATGTTCCAGGGATTTACAGTGTACATGTCTAGTTCTCAGAATAAACCGATCAGAAAAGAATGTCTTGTGCAAAATGTCTCTACTAGGCTACCATAGAATCCCACGCATTTGTTTCAGTATTCAATACTTTTTGCAATAGGCCCTAATGCCTATTTAACTTGGAGTGAGTGAGCAATTATGTTGTACAGATATACATAATGGAGCATCATCTTACAATTTATAATTTAACCCATTTTCGCGGGAACCCGTTTTGGTGTTAGCATTATGTTATGCTTTAGCTATTGAAAAATAGCAGATCTACAAGCTCATAGCGAGCTTGTAGGTCAGCTATTTTTGAAAATCGAAGCGCGACTGACATAGACATTTTTAGAATCTGATCTCAGGTCAGAATGGAAAACTGTCAGGATGTAGAAGACATTTTTAGAATCTGATCTCAGGTCAGAATGGGTTAAGCATTTAGCAGACTGGATTCTGATTCCAGTCCATGCCCACATGGAGTCCGAGATCCACATGATGTGTTACATATACATGCAATTTATATAGCGCTTCTCTAAATGCGTTGCTTTATAAAAATAAAACAAATAAAAACCACATTATTAGGGGGGAAAACTAAACAAAAATGTGAAGAGCGTAAAAAGAGAGTTTGAATTTAATAGGTGGGGGATACAAGTCTGAGAAAGGTGGGTTTTGAATATGGTTTTAAAACTAGGCAAGGTTAGGGGGGCAGCTTTGATGTGAACTGAGAAAGCCCTGTCACCCCAGGGTGTTCCTGTGATGCCAACACGCCTGGGGTGATGCCAACGCATCACCCCAGGCATGTTGGCATCACCCAACCTGAGCGGGGCCGGGGGTAGCTGAGGTCAGAGAGGTAGCGGGGATCGTGGCGGGCAGCGGCGTTTTGTACATACAAAGGAGCTTTATTTGGCATGAGAAAATTTGAGAGATCGGATTCTAAAAATGTTTTCTGAATAAGCTATGTTTCTATGTCAGACTCGCTCTTCGATTTTTCAAAAATAGCAGACCTATACAAGCTCGTCAGTAGCGCGCCACTCGGTGGCGAAACATAGCTTTTTCAGAAAACTGTCAGGATGTAGAAGACATTCATTTTTAGAATCTGATCTCAGGTCAAAATGGGTTAAATTCCCTGCCCCTGCCTCTCCAAATCCCTCTGCATGTCCCTGCAGGCAGGCAGACAGCCAGGCAGACAGCCAGGCAGACAGCCAGGCAGACAGCCAGGCAGACAGGCAGGCAGACAGGCAGGAGGGCCGGCAGGCGGGCAGAAAGACAGGCAGACAGGCAGGCAGACAGGCAGGCAGGCATGCCGGCAGGCGCGCATGCTGGCAGGCAGACAGACTTACTGCTCCTGTGGGGAATGGATGAATTAAAACCTTACCCAGGTCTGTGTTGTGAGCAGACTGTGTGTACACCTCTGTGCCTTTTTTTCCCCGTTAGCTGTCATTGCCACAGATGCGTCATTCTGCCTTTCATCTCCGAGCTGTGAGCCGTGGAACAGATTACAGCCCAGGGAACGACTCGGCCAGGGTCAGCCACTGGGGGAGGTCTGTGTGGACTAATGAAAGATAGCCGAGTGCCCTTGATCGGTATAACTGGCACACTCCGGTCAGCCTAGGTGGGGACGTGCTTGTCCCAGACGCTGTACGTGTACAGCTCCACTGAATCCGACTGCAACTGCAACTGTTGATTCCATGTGTCCATTGATACTGGTTTTTAAATAGACCATTTATTCAAATGATTATACAAGAATGCATGAAAAAGAAGGCTACAATTTTGCTATAGCAAGTAATCGTCCGTCTGTCTGTCTGTCTGTCTGTCTGTCTGTCTGTCTGTCTGTCTGTCTGTCTGTCTGTCTGTCTGTCTGTCTGTCTGTCTGTCTGTCTGTCTGTCTGTCTGTCTGTCTGCCGAAAATTACACAGTGATCATTTTGGTACATTTATTGTACTTGCAGTGAATTTGCATTTATTGAAGTTGGTATTGAATAATAGTAAGTATATTTGTACTTTACTCCACCCAGCTATCCTCAGCCTACATCTGTTTACACCTACACCTGTTTTACACCTACACCTGTTTACATACAGTATGTATCCTCATACCTACACCTGTTTACAATATGCAACATTTTTGCACTTTTCCCAACAGGTTTAAGTACTTATAATGCACTGTTCAAGTGATTCACGCTATGTGCCTATTTTGTTATTTCACTTTAATATTTTGAGCATACACATTGTCTTTTATTTAACAGGAACCCTGGCTAATGAGACAAAATATGCCAGTTCAATGCTCTCCTATCTGGTGCCCGGCTATAAACTAGTCCAGAATGCAGCAGCACGCGTACTGACCAAGACCAGACGGAGAGCACACATCACACCCATTTTAAAATCCCTTCACTGCATGGTTGCCTGTTTTATTGTCTCCACCAGGCCGAAGGCATGGGGGGAGAGTATGTTTTGCACTCCGTCCGTCCGTCCTTGTGTCCGTGTGTCCGTCCGTGTGTGTGTCCGTGAGCAGCTAATCTCGGCCACCGTTAACCCGGTCGATGCCAAATTTTGCACACACACTCCCTGGATGCCAACGATGAACCTCTGCCCCAAACTTTCCAGAACGGCCTGTTATAGTGCCACCAGGAGGCCGCTTTGTGCAAAACAAGTTTTTGCACAGTACACCTACAGATTTTGTCCAAACATTGCGCAAATTGGTACACAGTCTCTCTAGAGCCATTCAACGAAACGGGTCTTTCAGATTTCTCAGACTCCATCCTGATTGGTTAAGATTGGCTTCCAAAGTTCACAGGAGTGCTCAGTTTCAAACAAAATGCTGCAAATCATGAACACATCGTACAATAGCGACAGGAGCAGTCGCTATTGAGTGAAAGATTCTCTATTTATGAAAGAAATAAAATATTTAACGTGTTTTTCTTTATTTATTTTTGTAATAGATGGCAAGTATAATGTTTTAAGACATATTTGTCTCATTAGCCAGGGGTCCTTTTAACCCTTGGACTACCAGTCCCAATTTTTTTGTTTGGGTAACAAATTGGCATATTTTTAATTCATCGTTTTAACATACAAGAAAGATCTGGAGGATTGAAGAGATGGGTTTTTTTTTCATTCATTGCAAATGTATTCTCTCGATTCGCCACCAGATGGCGGGAAAGCATCATTATGCTGATTTTGGCTAAAATAGACGGATCTTCCTAAGTCACTTCCGGTTCAACGATCAACAACATCCTGTAGTATTTTGACCCTAGTCAATAGCTTGGCTGGTCCGGATTGCTAAGCTAATGCTATATTTTTCATAACCAAGTCAAATTAACCTCAAATCAACCCCAAAAGATCGCAAAATATCACATTTTTTACAGCGACGCACATAGAGACGGCGCGCGTGCACGATAGCGCACGATCACGCAGATTTCGGCCGTTTTTTGGTCAATTACATCCAACATTAGTGATATTAGTGAAAAAATATAAATTTTTGCTCTTTTGACCCCGCGATAACTGATATTGATTGTCATTCCGTTTTTTCCGTTAACGGGAGGTTTAGATTTTTCGATTAATTCCGTTTTTTCCGTGAATTGTAGGCCAAGGGTTAAGAAGGGAGATGTAACACGCTGCATGTATTTAAACCACCACACGATGGCGCTGTAGCAACAACAAACCACCTGTTACACTCCACACTGTGCAGATCATTATAGTCCCGCGAGACTTTGGAACGGGAGTTGAGTTGATCCATGAGATCCAAGATGGCGGAATAAACAAACATATATGGCTGATGCAGACAAACACTGTGTTTATTAATATAAGTGTTTATAACCAACCAAAGGGTAAAATTGTGTGTGTGTGTGTGTGTGTGTGTGTGTGTGTGTGTGTGTGTGTGTGTGTGTGTGTGTGTGTGTGTGTGTGTGTGTGTGTGTGTGTGTGTGTGTGTGTGTGTGTGTGTGTGTGTGTGTGTGTGTGTGTGTGTGTGTGTGTGTGTGTGCGTGGTGCACACAGCTGCAGTGGATGATGCAATCACTTATCACTCTGAGCAACGGACCAATGACAGACGGTCTAGTTGAACAGGTGACCGGATTCAGTGGGCGGGGCTTTGGCTTTAAATAGGAGCGGCCATGTTGTTTCCCAGCATGCTGTTTGGTTTGGGAGCCAGGCTGTTTGTTCCAAGGTAAGAAGCGTTTGTTTGAGTTTAAACATCGGTGGATTCATTGGACTGTTGATTGTTTAAACATTAGTGGATTCATTGGACTGCTTATTGTGACACTAAATGGACAACAATGTCAGGACTGGTTGTCCTTTTATGCCTAATTCACACATAAAGAACACGTTCTGTGCCCTGCCTGTGTTTGCTCGCCGCCTTAATGCTTTTCCAATGGAAGTCACATGGTTTGACCAAACTTGTATTTGATGGCTGTGTTCTGTCCCCCTCCCCTCCATCAAACACAAATATTGGGTCAAACCATGGTGACTTCCATTGGAAAAGCATTGAGGCGGCCATCAAACACAGGCAGAGCACAGGACATATGTTCTTTGTGTGAATGAGGCCTTAGGCCTCGCTCACACCTAAACAAACTTCTTCTAAACAAAAGTCTTGTCTGTGTTTAATGGCTGCCCCAATGCATTTCATGGTTTGACCAACATTTGTGTTTGATGGAGGGAGGGGACAGAACACAGCCATCAAACAAATGTTTGGTCAAACCATGTGACTTCCATTGGAAAAGCATTGAGGCATCCATCAAACACAGGCAGAGCAAAGGACAGTAGTTCTGTCTGTGTACGAAGCCTTGGAGAAGGAAGCAAACAAACAAACCATGGTTCCCAACAATGATGGAAAGTAAATTACATTTGCTGAAGTATAGTGTAGAAAATATACTCTATTTGGAAACTTAACAACTACTTACTTTGAACAATGTAGACTAGTAGGTTTAGTAATAATACAAATCTACATTTACCACTACAGCCATATTTTGGCCATTTGGAAATGGCTGATCTGCAAGCGCACAATGCATTGTGATGCGACACATTGTGAGCTTGTAGATCTGCTATTTTCAAAAGGTTTTTTGTTAAACATTTCAAATGGGACATGTTGCATACTGTTGGTCTTTTTGAAGTACATTTTGATGCCAAAACCTTTTTACTTTAAGATATATGTATGTCAATTTTTGAATACCCCCCTTTTAACATCTTAAAGGGATATATCTACTCAGGCTTATGTGAACACCCCAGACAGTTTTTAAATTGCTCGATTCAGTATTTAGATATTTTATATTTATTTTAGCTGCCCCACCCCCTTCCTCTACAAACCCATTGTAACTTCTAACGCCATTTTAACCATGATAGATTCATCAAACGCCCAACTTTTTTTCTCTTTCTGGTGACGGATGGTGTCCTTCCAATACGTGAGGGTCCGTGGTTTTTCATTTACTGTTATTTATTATTTAATCATTTCGGAAAATGACCTCCTCCAGGAGGTCGAAACAGACTAAAGCATCAAAAATAAATAAGAACGGTAGCCTAAATGAGAGGCACAGCCCCCTCGCGTATTTGAAGGACATCAGAAAAAAAGTTGGGTATTTTCGGTGAATCTATCATGGTTGAAATGGAGTTTGAAGGTACAATGGTTTGTATATGACGGGGCGGTGCAGCTAAAATGAATATCAAATATCTAAAATACTGAAAGAAAAAAAAGTGAAATCTCTTTCATATTATATGAATTCTGCAATGTATAAAATCTGGATAAAGAGTGTTTGTTTATGTATGTGTCTTGCAGGTTAACCATGTGACGGTGTCATGCGGTGACCTTGGATGGGGTCATCAGGAGATGGCTGGTATTGGTAATAGAGTGTCTACTCGGCTGAGCTGAAACGTATAACTGTGTCAACGAACGCTCCCTGAGATTACGAGGAGTACGGTGCTCGGGACGTATTGTGCCATACAACCTACGCGGCTCTATTAATACCGGCTATCTTCAACCGAGCGACGGAAGCCCCCCCACGGTACGTACCTGGATTACATGTGGCTGTAGTAGAAACTAGGGCTGTGTCACCGTTCCAACATGTTAAGTTGACCATTCATTGTCATCCATAGGATTGTGATTAACAATTGTAATTGTGTTTGATGTTAAACGCATGAATACAAAGTTTACATTTCTTCATGGCTTTTAGGCTTCATAAAAAAGTTGCACGAGGCAGATATGACTAATTAACTATATGCATTAATTACATTTATACTTTGCCCAAAATACACTTCACCCCTTTTGCAACCAGATCTTATTTTAACCCATTCTGAACGAGAACCCATTTTGGTGTTGGCATCATGTTATGCTTTAGCCATTGAAAAATAGCAGATCTACAAGCTCATAGCGCGCCACCGAGTGGCGTGCTACGAGCTTGTAGGTCTGCTATTTTTGAAAAATCGAAGAACGACTGACATTTTTTAAATCTGATCTCAGGTCAGAATGGGTTAATCAGACCAGTGTGTGTCCAGTGGAAACCTCATATGAATCTGATCTCAGGTCAGAACGGGTTAATAATGTTTGGGAGACAAACACTTTACTGAGGTTTTTATGCGTTTTATTTTAGTATTTCAATGTGTCCATGATGTCACTTCCTTCCTGGACTACATGTCATGTAGTCCAGGAAGGAAGTGAGCCCAGTGTCTATGACATCATGGACACTTTGAGATGCTGCATATCTAAAAACAACTATTGCACACATCAAAACCCAGGAAAGTGTTTCTTTGTCTCCCAAAAATCATTAAAATAAGCTCTGGTTGCAAAAGAGGTGACGTGTCCCAATTAACCTCATTCCGGCTGCAGCCATCATGACAGCAAGGTGCTAACCAGGTGCAACTTCCCATTCAAAGATTTTCCTAGAAGCTTTGTCATTGGTCGATTTGCCTGTCCTACTGCCATTCGACTTTTTTCTTTTCTTTTTTGACCAATTGCAAAGCTTCTAGGAACATCTTTGAATGCAGATTGTGGCCCCTAGATGTGTCACAGGCTAAATCGTTCTTGCAAGCGTTTTACTCATTGCTGGCTGTCTGATTATAATGTCATTCAAGTTGACATTATTGCTTATAGCGGCTTTAATCACAATTTGTGACAATATTAATACAGTGAAATAATGGTGACGCTGACACAGCCCTGTCAGTGACTGTTATTAATACAGTAAAATAATGGTGACACAGTGACTGTTAGGACTTCTAAAGTGTCATCCTGTAGGCCGACAACTAAATGTTTCCGTTTTCTTTTCCCCCTGTCATTTCAGAACGTGAAGCTGACGAGGAGACGTCGGTATTGAAGGTACAAACTCTATGCTGCTGTTGCCACTGCTGGGTGCTGTTAGCAGTGGAGGTTAGTAATGAACCTTTTGCTTCCTGCTGCTTGTGTAAGTGGGCTACATGCTACCATGGCATAGGTTGTCATTCGCACAGTGTGTCGTTTCACGTCATTTGTGTGTGTATAATGCCAGTCCACATCACATGCCACTATGGGTTATGTGATGTTTGTGGAGGCATGTGATTTATTTATCGTTTAATATAATTTACGGGTCACGTCACATCACATCATGTATGTTCTGTTCTAGTCTGTACTCTGTTTGTTTTCTGTGTCGAGTTATTTGAGTTTCTAGTGTCTCCTTTCTCTTCTTTGCTTTTAATAAAGTTATTTGTTTTGGTTGTCTCAGGAAAAAAAACACTCTTTAAAGTATTTTATTTCTCCTTGCCTATCTATTTCCCTAGTTCTTCAATAGTGGACTTTGTGTGTACAAATGTGATGTGGCGGTATGTGATTTATGTCTGGTAACATCATGGTAGCATGTAGCCCCCTTAACACTGTTTACAGCCTTCTATGCTGTAGATCTGTCCAAACTAACAGGAAGAAAATTATGGCAGATTTTCTTCCTTGGTTAGTGTGTGTTTTGTTTAGTGCTGATATTTAAGGTAAGTGAGCGTAGTTTATTATCTTTGGCTGTCGGGCAGAAACCTTGTATCTCCATAGTTCAACCTTTTGTAAATTAATGGCCTTACTTGGTCGTAGCAAATAGCTGATCTACAAGCTCATGATGCAAAGATCATCCATTATTAAATATTTTGTGTTTAATTTATATAACATATTATATTTAATATAAAAAAGAGCTTGTGACTAAATAGCATTGGAACACAGATTATTATATTAATATCATCGGATCACAGTTTTGGTTTTTTTGGATGTGCACGGTTTCTACCCGACCTTTCCTCTTCTATTCTTTGCTTTAATAAAATTATTTGTTTTTGTGGTCAGTTTTTAATCGCATTTCGCTTTATTTTTTTATAAGTAATTTATTTATTTCTTGCCTATCTATCACTAGTTCTTCACTAGTGTATGTGGTGCGTGGGTTGTGTCTCGCGTACAGTTTCTAATCATTTGATTGGAGCTGTCATTTGCCGGTAAAGCGTCATCACGTCAGTTCACATCAGATATGAACACGGGCCTGGTATGTGATTTGCATTTATGTGATTTTTTATTTATGTGACTATTTCACAGCAATTGCAGATAGCTCGTCGCACGCCATAATATTTCTGTTAATTGCTGTTCTAATGTCATAGTGTTGTATGGTGTGTAATGTACTCATGTTCATAGTGTTGTATGTTGTGTACTCATGTTCATAGTGTTTCTGTATTGGGGTGCAAAGAATGCTGCTGCCATTGCATTATTTGTACCTCGTATAGTTTGTCAATCGTCCACACATGGCATAAATTGTAATATCTATTTATTTTGGCAATTCTATTAAACACTTTACATGTCAATTGTGTAAAATGTAGGAAACGTGGGACAACTGGCTAGAAAACCTAAGGCCAAATGCTTGGGCGGAGACCAAGAAAATCTATATATATTTTTTTGTTCATAAAGAGCTCTAAGTACTTAAAGTGAGAAGTGCAGCAGCAAACATCTAGGCCATAAGACTATTGTTGGTGCTATATTATCAGATCTAATTTGTGTAAATCTTCATCACGTAAGCCCACATCACATATGAACACAGGCCCGGTATGTGATGTGTGTTTATGTCTCGTATCATTTCACATTTGTGAGTAAAGCTTCATCACGTCATCCCCACATCACATGAACTTAGGGTTAGGTTAGGTATGTGATGTGGATTGATGTGATGTATGTCTTTTATAATGTGCGAGTGAAGCGTCAGTTACATCACATTATGTGGTGTGTATAAATTGATGTGATTTATTTATGCTGCCATTTGCAGCTAAAACTTCATTCATGCCGGTCAGTAGGCGAGGCATTGACTATGGACCTATAACCCAAACGTTTTCTGCTGCACTTTTCACTTTTAGCATTTTGCAGCACTTTATGAGCACGAAAAAATACAAGTTTCTCTTAGTTTATGTCTGAGGAGTTTTCCTTTTGAGTCTTCTTCCGTATTTCAATTGTATAAAGACATCATCATGGCTATCATTTATAGTCTGTTATGATTCAAATTATGTGTGATTTTGGACCTGTAAATTCTAAAACAAAAACTAAGGCACTGGTGTGGTACTACTGGTTTACCAGAATGGGGTTCAACTCCCTGCGGTGCCCTCAATTTGTATTTACATGGTTCAATTTCTGCTCATTGTGTTTCCTTTTTCTTAGACTATAAAGTTCTTTACTGTGTTTGTACTCTCTACAGTTGGGTTACAAGTCTATTTAGGGACAAAGCCCGAAGGGACTCTTGGTCCTTTATTTTTCTCTTCCACCAAAAATGGCAGTTCTGGCTAAACCGTGCTGTCGGGTTTTCACGAAACTTGGCAATATGCTAGCCCTCTACCATACACTCCTGATTTCCGATCACCCCATCTGATAACCTCTAGAGGGCAATGCCAAACGGTGAGGACGCAAAGCCCACAACCATTGGCCAATGGGTGGTGCTATAGAGCTCAACTGAAAATGCAAACGTTAAATGGGCATAGGCTAGCTCATGAACTGTTTGACCGTGAGCAATACAACTCTTGCCTCACTTTCGTGTTCTGACTTCTGACCTTTAGTTCACCTGCCATTTTCACTTGTGTCTCTCTCTTCCCGGGATCTATGCTCAAACATTTCTACACAAAATTGTAATATTTGTGGGTTTACTGCCCCTAAACCAAGTTTAGTAGCATATACAGGTGTGATGGTACAATTCGGGAGATTACCGGAGTTTGGACGTTTCCATGCTTTTTGCGCAGTGGATATTTACTACAAACCTATGTCAGAACCTGGAAGGACCACAGACAAGGGGTTTAAATATATAACTGTGCAAAAGGTGATAAACTACGACATTTCATAATACTGTATATGCAAAGCACTTGAACACAATTAAACTCTTCACGTAATAAAAGCTCTCTCTATAATACAAGCCTATATGACATGTACACAATATACAACAGCGTTTGGTTGTGTACCGGTTTAAATTAGGAATTAATTTGATTCACAGTATCGTCTGGTCACTACCCTGTTATCAGTCAGCAATCTTTATTATGGCAGGGGGCAGTTATCTCTTATCACATCTCCCCTCTAAAAAATAACAAAGTCATCAACTTTGGGAGAAAAAGGCTAACAGTGGGCACACACTCAAATAGTAGAAATTGTAGGCTTATGCAAAACAAAATAATCTGAGATGACCTTTAACCTGTGTCACAGAGAACAAGCACTCATAACGACACTAGCATCAATCAGTACTATGTTGTCATTGTTCTTTACACTTCTTTTTCTTTTTTCTCACAACCATGCCTAAATCCCCAACTGTCCCATCAGTCCTCATACCTCGATGGAGGTTTTACAGTGCGGCCTCTTCGGGTTTTAGCCTGCTGGTCTGCACAAGTGTCCTGTTCGTTCACCTGTGCTGCTGCCCCTTTGTACTGTGCTTTTTGTCACCTCACCCTGAGGCGACGCTTCGGCAGTCTGCTCCTCCACGCTTCCGCAGTCTGCTCCTCCACGCTTCCGCAGTCTGCTCCTCCACTCTTCCGCAGTCTGCTCCTCCACTCTTCCGCAGTCTGCTCCTCCACTCTTCCGCAGTCTGCTCCTCCACTCTTCCGCAGTCTGCTCCTCCACTCTTCCGCAGTCTGCTCCTCCACTCTTCCGCAGTCTGCTCCTCCACTCTTCCGCAGTCTGCTCCTCCACTCTTCCGCAGTCTGCTCCTCCACTCTTCCGCAGTCTGCTCCTCCACTCTTCCGCAGTCTGCTCCTCCACTCTTCCCGTCCTCATGAGACGTCCCCGGGCAGTCTCTATGACGTATGAGCGTGGTGTCCCAGCCACATCCTTGATCACAGCCGGGCTCCACCCCCTGTGTCGTAGTCCTTCACCCTCACAGAGTCGCCTTTGTGCAGAAGTAGTGTAGTTTTTGCCTTCGTTTATGTGCGTCAATTGTCTCCCGAATGTCCTGTGTCTTGTGTATCATGGGTTCGTGCATGGAATGAGTGCCTTCAGTCTTCTGCTCATCAGCATTTGAGCAGGAGAGCCACAGCTGCCTATGGGGGTATTGCGGTATTCAAGGAACCCTACGTATGTGGGTCGGAACCCTCCATGTGAGCTTTCTCCAGTATGCGTTTAACAATCTGAACACTCTTCTCAACTAGGCCGTTGGCCTGAGGGTGGCTTGGTGACACTGTGGTGTGCTTGAAGCCCCACTCTCTGCTGAATCTCTTGTACTCCTGTGTGTACTGGGGTCTGTCGTCGCTTTTTACGAGATCGGGAACGCCATGTCTCGCCAGTATGGTCTTTGTCTTCCGAATCACTGTCGCTGACCTGGTGTCCGGCAGCTGTTCAACTTCCCAGTATCTGGAGTAGTAATCCACTATTATCAGGAAATCATGACCATGCCATGCAAACGGGTCAGTCCCTAGAATTTGCCACGGGCGTTCTGGTGTCTCACGAGGCATCAGTGTCTCCTTTTGCTGTGCATTTCTGAGCGTAAGACAGACGCTGCATTTAGATACAACTCTCTCGATGTCCTTACTCATTCCTGGCCAGAACAGGATCTCTCTTGCTCTGAGCTTACACTTTTCTATGCCAAAATGTCCAGCATGTATTGCCTTTAGCATATCCTTTTTGCAGCTGTTGTGGTATTATGATCTTGTCTCCTTTCATCATTATTCCCTCCACTTCACAGAGTTCATCTCTGTAGTTCCAGAATTGTCTGATTTTGACACGGACCTCCTTTATGCTCTCTGGCCATCCATGTTTCACTATTGTTTTCAAAGTTGCCAACGTGTCATCTCTCTGTGTTTCGCTGCGTATTGTGTCCATTTTGTCATCGCTGACAGGCATTTGACTGACTGAGGTGAATTTGGACATCCATGTCTCGTTCTAGCTTGTCATCTGGGTTCGCGTCATCGTCTGTAACCTTAAAAAACGCTCTAGACAGCCACATACATTCCTTTCCCTGGTGTGTGGTTCACCGTCAGTTGGTATGGTTGTAGTTTGAGAAGCTGTATATCCTCTGAGAGGTGTTTCCTAGTGGCTTCTTAAATATGGACACCAGTGGTTTGTGATCAGTTTCAATCTCTGTCTCCTTGCCATATATGAATTGATGAAACTTTTGACATCCAAAGACCAAATAGCAAGTGTTTCTTTTTCTATTTGTGCGTAGTTGATTTGTGTCTTGGTTAGTGCCTTGGATGCATAATGCAACCGCTGCTCCATTCTGTAGTAGGACAGCACCTAGGCCTGCCTTGGACGCATCCACTGACACTTTCACTGGTTGTGTGACATCGTAATGCCTGAGTGCCATCTGTGCTCTCTCTATTAGAGTCTTTTTGATTCTGTGCACTGCTTCGTCATGTTTTTCATTCCAATGCCACGCAATGTCCTTTTGTAGCAGCTCCCTGAGTGGTTCAGTTGTTGCTGACGGGTTCGGAAAAACTTGGCTAGGTACTTTACCATTCCTAGGAACCTCTCAAGAGCCCCGCTTATCTGTAGGTATTTCCATCTCTGCTATAGCTTGGACCTTGCTGGCTGAGTGTGTCCAAGATATTTCACTTCCTTTATTCCAATCTGGCTTATTTCTTTGTTTAGCCTGAGATTCAAGTCTCTGGCTCTCTGAAGGATTTTATCTGAGCCTTCGGTCATTTTCATCCTTGTTTTTGGCAAAAATCAAGAGGTCATCGATGTAGGTGACCACTCCTTCAATATCTTCAAAACAGCTGTGACACTCTCTTATGAAAGACTTCCTTGTGCACTGTCTATCCCAAATGGCAAGCGTAGATATTTATATCTGCCGAATGGCGTGTTGAAAGTCGTCGGGTTTGATGATTCCTCTGTGAGAGCTATTTGCCAGTATCCGCTGCTAGCATCTAGTGCCAGCCAGCTTGCTCATTATTTCATCAACAGTTGGTATTAGAAAGGGCCGCCTGCAGATGGCAGTGTTGAGCTCTTTTGGGTCTAAGCATAGCCGCAGCTTGCCATTTGGCTTTTCTACAGTCTACCATAGAGTTAACCCATTCTGTTGGGCCATCTACTTTTGTTAGTTCATTTTTCAGTCTGTCAGTCAGTGTCACTGGTATTTTCCTGGGTGCGTGTATAACAGGCTTCACTTCTGGTTTAATCTAATCCTTTGAACACGTCTTTGTATTCCTCCATTATAGGGTGCTCTTCCTTCTCCTCGACACTTCTCACCAGCCTGACCACATCAAGCCTCTCACAGTCCTTCAGGCCCAGTATGGGCTCAGCAGTGGGCATGTCTACAATGGAGAATTCACACATGTAGGTCTTTCCTTTGAAAGTGCATGGCAGCTTGCATTTGCCCACAACAGACAGTTTGCTGCCTCCATATCCAGTTAGGCGTTTTCTGTGCCGTCTGATGTTGAATGGGCAATATTTTTTGTATCATTCTGGCTTGCTGTTTTGAAATGGCATTTGTCTGTGCAGCAGCTGTATCTATTTTGAATTTCACTCAGTTTGACATACCATGCATTTTCCTCTGCACTGCTTGTAACCTCTTCAATATTAAGATCATCATCTGATTCACTATCTGCCTGTATCTCATTTACAACTCTGCTTCTGCAAACTTTTGCAAAGTGATTTGATTTGTTGCATCTCCTTCTGGCATGTGTCTGGCCGCAGTATTTGCAGTACTTACATGTACTTTACATGTACTCTCGTTCAGTGTAATCATTCCTCCGGTCACGTTGTGATCTTACTGTCGGAGTTTCTCTGCCTCTGGTGCTGTAGCGCCCTCTGCCTCTCTGCGCATGCGCGTCCCGTACATTCTGTGTCACTGCGCTAACGACAGCAACACAATCTGTTGTTGTGTGCACTCTGCTGCACGGCACATGTCAATGCACTTTACCAAAGTTAACTGGTCTTCTCCGAGTGTCATTGTCTCTTATGCCTTCTATTATCCGATCTCTGATATCCTTCCAATAAATCTCCATACTCACAGTTTCTGGATAAGATTCGTAGGTCTGTAACATACTGATCGATCGTCTCATCTGGTTTTTGTTCCCAGTTGTTGAATATATGATGCTCGTAAGCCGTGTTCTTCCTCTGTGTGCAGTAGTCCTCAAACTTTTGAATGAGAGGTGCAATCTTATCCTTCTCGTCATCTCTGAATGTGAACGTGTTATACAGCTCCAGCGCTTGTTCCCCGGCACAGTGAAGAAGCATGGCACGTTGTTAGTTTCTCTGCTTTCTTGTCCTTTTTCACTGGCGCACATGAACAACTTGAAGCGTTGAATCCATCTTCTCCAGTTTTCTGCTGTGTTCCCGTCAAGACAGTGTCTGTGGTGGTTTTAATGTCTCTTTGTATAAAAGCGTAGTTTTACTCTGACACCATGCAGTGTTATGATAATATTCAGAGAGACCCGGTCCTGGTGTGATCAGTCAGCCATCTTTATTATAGAACTACCTGCCTCCCCGCAGGGGTCAGTCATATCTCTTATCACAACAGTCGGTAACTCTGAGAGTATATATGGTGGCCGACAGATCCAACACTGTTTTTTGTTAATCATCGAATGAAATGTGGGAGGTCGGCAAGATAAAGTTAAAAAAAATCAAAGCAAATACCGGTAATTTGAAAATGTTATTTTTTTGCTTCTGTGTTTTCTTCTTTATATATTACTTTACTGTTGAAATGTAAAATTTTACATTTTAACGAAAGGACAACACAAAAACTAAGGCACTGGTGTCGTACTTCTGGTTTACCGGAACGGGGTTCAACTCCCTGCAGTGCCCTGCTCAATGTGTTGTATTTACATGGTTCATTGGTCCATGGTCAAAATCGAAGGGCTATAGTCCATGGTGTCGGACTGCATACCGGTCAAGGTAATTTATACTGGTGGTCATTTATACTGGTGAAGGTCATTTATACTTGTCAAGGTCATTAGTCGATGGTCTCGGAGGGCATACGTATGTCGTTTATTACGATTTCGGAGGATTTGAAAAAAAAGGTGAAAATCGCGGAAAAGAGAAAGGCTATAGTCATGGTCACGGACCGCATACTGGTCAAGGTCATTTATTCTGGTCAAGGTCATTTACTAATCTTATTACAGTGCATTTCAAGCACAAAATCAATACTAGTTCCAGCATGTGTCTCCACAGTAAGCTGAATAATAAAAAGTGTGAATGGAGTTTCTAGGTGAAAGTGATTTTTGGTCCAAAATGATGAAAAACGAAAAGAAAAAAAAACAAAAATTCTAAAAACATGGGCTATAACCCATCGTTTTTTTCATTTTACAAATCCTCAAAAATGATGAAAAACGGCGTGCTATAGTATGCCGTACGATATGGACTATAGCCCATACTCAGAAATGATGAAAAACGAGGATAAAAAAAAAAATCAAAAATTAAAAAAAACGATGGGCTATAACCCATGTTTTTTGAATTTTTGCGTTTTTTTCAAATCCTCAAAAATGATGAAAAACGGCGTGCTATAGTATGCCGTACGATATGGACTATAGCCCATACTCAGAAATGATGAAAAACGAGGATAAAAAAAAATCAAAAATTAAAAAAACGATGGGCTATAACCCATGTTTTTTGAATTTTTGCGTTTTTTTCAAATCCTCAAAAATCCTCAAAAATGATGAAAAACGGCGTGCTATAGTATGCCGTACGATATGGGCTATAGCCCATACTCAGAAATGATGAAAAACGAGGATAAAAAAAAATCAAAATTTCAAAAAACAATGGGCTATAACCAATGTTTTTTTTAATTTTTGCATTTTTTTTCAAATCCTCAAAAATGATGAAAAACGGCGTGCTATAGTATGCCGTACGATTTGGGCTATAGCCCATACTCAGAAATGATGAAAAACGAGGATAAAAAAAAAATTAAAATTAAAAAAACGATGGGCTATAACCCATGTTTTTTTAATTTTTGCGTTTTTTTCAAATCCTCAAAAATGATGAAAAACGGCGTGCTATAGTATGCCGTACGATATGGGCTATAGCCAATACTCAGAAATTATGAAAAACGAGGATATAAAAAAACATTCAAAAATTCAAAAAACGATGGGCTATAACCCATGTTTTTTTTAATTTTTTCGTTTTTTTCAAATCCTCAAAAATGATGAAAAACGGCGTGCTATAGTATGCCGTACGATATGGGCTATAGCCCATACTCAGAAATGATGAAAAACGAGGATAAAA